>NC_045993.1:3530006-3595537 GCF_010909765.2 Amblyraja radiata | reverse complement strand
CCCAAGCCTACGCTTGGTCTCACCGATGTAGATCAGCTGACATCTAGAGCAGCGGATGCAATAGATGAGGTTGGAGGAGATGCAGGTGAACCTCTGCCGCACCTGGAACGGCTGCTTGGGTCCTTGAATGGAGTCGAGGGGGGAGGTGAAGGGACAAGTGTGGTATTTAATTTGTGTTTAGTTTATTGTCACCAGGTACAGTACGCGGGATGACCACTGATGAGGTGTTTGCGCAGTAATCAGCCAGAACCAGTCAAAAGCTTTTGTTGCGTGCTAACACAGGGCGGCACGGTGGTGTAGCGGTAGAGTTGCTGCCTCACAGCGCCAGAGACCCGGGTTCGATCCCGACTACGGGTGCTGCCTGTACTCAGTTTGTACGTTCTCCCCGTGACCGCGTGGGTTTTCTCCGAGATCTTCGGTTTCCTCCCACACTCCAAAGACGTGCGGGTTTGTTGGTTAATGGCGTGTATAATCGTAAATTGTCCCTAGTGTGTGTCGGATAGCGTTACTGCTCGGGTGATCGCTGGTCGGCGCGGACTCTGTTGGGCCGAAGGGCCTGTTTCCGCGCTGTACGTCTAAACTAAGCTGAACCAAAACAGTTAGCGGAAACACCACGCATTGTGTTACGGAAGACAGGCACAAAATGCTGGAGTAACTCAGCGGGACAGGCAGCATCTCCGGAGAGAAGGAATGGGCGACGTCTCGGGTCGAGACCCTTCTTGGGAAAGCTGGCTCACACCCTAAGCTACAGTACTTGCCTTGTGACAGGCACTGGGGAAAATGGCTAGATCTGGCCAATATTGGTCTGGCAGGTTGTCCAATATCTCAGTAACAGATGGAGCAATTACACTCTATGCACCGTAATAAATGAATTCCCTGCATCTGACTGACATTTCATTAAAACCCATGGTGCTAAACCTTGATTTGAGACTTAAAAACCTACTAAAAGCTGATAAGCAGATCCCTGGGCACCTTTGGTAATTATTTTAATCTCTGGTGAATGTGGGAATTCAGAGGTTTATTCGACAATGTCCCGGCACTCTTGGTTCAAGTCCATTTTTGGTTACTCTGCTTATCTGTGAAGTAACCTTAGTGGTTACGTGTGGCGTGACTTGTACTGACCATGTACACAAATTAATTTCACTGAACCTTGGTACATAGTGAAAAGCCTGGATTGAAGGTGTGGGTTAACATATGATGAGTGTTTGGGCCTGTACTGGCTGCCTCAAAAAGGCTGGCAGTATCATCAAGGACCCACACCATCCTGGCCACACACTCATCTCCCTGCTACCTTCAGGTAGAAGGTACAGGAGCCTGAAGACTGCAACAACCAGGTTCAGGAATAGCTACTTCCCCACAGCCATCAGGCTATTAAACCTGGCTCGGACAAAACTCTGATTATTAATAACCCATTTTCTGTTATTTGCACTTTATCAGTTTATTTATTCATGTGTGTATATATTTATATCATGGTATACAATAATAATAATAATAATAATACATTTTATTTTTGGGCGCCTTTCAGACATCTCAAGGACACCTTACAAAGATTAACAGGAATAAAAAACATATAATCAGAATAAAATAAATAATAAAGACATCACAGAAACACAAATTAAGAACATAATTCAGTCCAAAAACAAAAAATCAAAAACACAATGTGAATGGTATATGGACACACTGATGTGTTTTGTAGTCAATGCCTACTATGTTCTGTGTGCTGAAGCAAAGCAAGAATTTCATTGCCCTATACAGGGACACATGACAATAACTCACTTGAACTTGAACTTGGGGTTTCAAGGGATGAGGGGGAGAATTCATTGAAACTTACCGAACAATGAAAGGCTCGGATAGAATTCCAGACCCGGTGAGTTACTCCAGCACTTCTCGGGTGGAGTCTGAAGAAGGGTCCCAACACGAAACCTTTTGTCCAGCACTCAAACTCCCCCTCCCATTCCCACACTGACCTTTCTGTCCTGGGCCTCCTCCACTGTCAGAACATCACCTCATATTTCGCTTGGGCAGCTCACACCCCAGCGGTGTGACTTTAGATTTCTCTAACTTCAAGGAACCTTGCAACCCCTCTTTCTCCACCCCTCCACCACCCAAATCATTATCCTCGCTTCAGTCATCTGGTTCAGTCTCATTGTCTGCAACTCGTTTTCACCTAGCCCACCGCTAACAACAGCCTGTTTCCTTCATCATCATCTTTACCTTTATGCAAAGCTTCAATATTCATCCCTTCTATATCTCTCTACAACGCTGTCTATATCTCTCGTTTCCCGCTCCCCTGATTCTCAGACCCAAAATGTTGGGGAAGTCCAGAACAAGGGGTCACACAGTTTAAGGTTAAGGGGGAAATATTTTAGGACCGAGATGAGGAAAACATTTTTCACACAGAGAGTGGTGAATCTGTGGAATTCTCTGCCACAGAAGGTTAGTTGAGGCCACAGTTAATTGGCTATATTTAAGAGGGAGTTAGATGTGGCCCTTGTGGTTAAAGGGATCAGGGGGTATGGAGAGAAGGCAGGTACAGGATACTGAGTTGATGATCAGCCATGATCATATTGAATGGCGGTGCAGGCTCGAAGGGCCGAATGGCCTCCTCCTGCACCTAATTTCTATGTTTCTATGTCACCCATTCCTTCTCTCCAGAGATGCTGCCTGACCCGCTGAGTTACTCCAGCTTTCTGTATAACCATATAACCATATAACAATTACAGCACGGAAACAGGCCATCTCGACCCTTCTAGTCCGTGCCGAACACGTATTCTCCCCTAGTCCCATATACCTGCGCACAGACCATAACCCTGTCTGCAGTTCATTGTTTTTTATAGAATTCTACGCACAGAGCGTTAAAGCTAAAAGCAAGTTATTCTTGGTGACTCAACGAATATCAATTGCTCGGCAAAAAAATCAGGAAAAGATTTGTCGGGTCTTTATTATATTGTGGCTCGTGGGAGTTCACTATATTCTGGTTACTGTCATGTTTTTTACATTGCCTGGGGGATTACACTTTAAGAACTATTCACTGACTGGATGTCTGTGGAGATAGAAGAGGCTGGTGAAATCCACATGGATCACACCTGCATTTTGTCTTCAGAAGATAGGAACAAAAAGCTGGAGTAACTCAGCGGGACAGGCAGCGTCTCTGGAGAGGAGGAATGGGAGACTTTTCGGGTCGAGTCCCTTCTTCAGCTGTATTTAAGAGGGAGTTAGATGTGGCCCTTGTGGCTAAAGGGATCAGGGGGTATGGAGAGAAGGCAGGGATGGGATACTGAGTTGGATGATCAGCCATGATCATATTGAATGGCGGTGCAGGCTCGAAGGGCTGAATGGCCTACTCCTGCACCTATTTTCTATGTTTCTATGTTTCAGACTGATCCCAGGAATGAGTGGGTTAGCATAAAGTTATATGCTAACCTACATTAGACAGGTAACGTACATGGATATGTACATTGTGTACAAATGTGGGCATGTGGGGCTAGTGTAGCTGCGACATGTGGGCTGGTATGGGCAAATTGGGCCGAAGGGCCTGTTTCCACGCTGTATCATTGGATGACTCTATATGATGAGTTTGAAGGTACTGGCTCTGTACTCGATGGAGTTTGGAAAAATGAGGGAAGAGGGGGGGAGTGGGACCTCATTGAAACACAGAATATTGAAAGGCCAGGATAGAGTGGATGTGGAGAGGATGTTTCCACTACTTCAGTATTAGTGAGACCACATTTGGAATACTGTGTACAGTTCTGGGGTCCATACTTAAGAAAGGATGTACTAGCCCTGGAGGCAGTGCAGCGAAGGTTTACAAGATTAATTCCTGCAATGAGGGGATTGACATATGAGGAAAGGTTAAGTAGGCTGGAACTCTACTCTTTGGAGTTTAGAAGAATGAGAGGCGATCTCATTGAAACATATAAGATCGTGAGGGGCCTTGATCGGGTGGATGCACCGAGGATGTTCCCAATGATCGGGGAAACTAGAACTAGGGGACATAGTCGCAGAATAAGGGGGGGCTCTTTTAAAACTGAGATGAGGAAGAACTTCTTCACCCAGAGGGTGGTTAATTTATGGAATTCACTGCCCCAGGGAGCAGTGGAAGCAGAAACGTTAAATATATTTAAGTCTAAAATAGATGGTTTTTTAGCTGCCAAGGGGATAAGGGGCTACGGGGAGAGGGCAGGGATATGGACCTAGGTATGGTTAGTATAGTAAGACCTGAGTGATCTCCTGGACAAGTGTCGATCGCCTGGATTGGGGTCGGAGAGGAATTTCCCGGATTTTTTTCCCGAATTGGACCTGGGTTTTTATCCGGTTTTTTGCCTCCCCCAGGAGATCACGCGGTTCTTGGGGTGGAGAGGGGTGATAGCGGTATAAAGGGGAGGGTAGTGTCTTGTGTTCTGTGTCTTGTGTCTACTGTTTGTGGGTAAGTGTGTCTGTTTAGTGTTCAGCCATGAGCGAATGGCGGTGCGGGCTCGACGGACCTGGTGGTCTACTCTCGCACCTACTTTCTATGTTTCTATGTTTCTATGGGAGAGTCTAGGACCAGAGGCCGCAGCGTCTGAATTAAAGGACGTTCCTTTATGAAGAGGATGAGGAGGAATTTATTTAGTCACCTATGGAGAATTCTTTGCCACAGGCGGCTGTGGAGGTCAAGTCGATGGATATTTTTAAGGCAGAGATAGATAGATTCTTGATTAGTCCGGGTGTCAGAGGTTACGGGGAGAAGGCAGGAGAATGGGGTTAGGAGGGAGCGATAGATCAGCCATGATTGAATGGCGGAGTAGACTTGATGGGCCGAATGGCCTAATTCTCCTCCTATCACTTATGACTTTAGGACCCGAAACGTCGCCCATTCCTTCTCTCCAGAGATGCTGCCTGTCCTGCTGAGTTACTCCAGCATTTTGTGTCCATCTGGAGGTCCGTTTCTCCATCTTCGTAATGCTTCCAGCAAAAACAAATGCATGGAAGATCTTCGATTTAAAACAGCATCTGAAGTCCCATCCGACACAGCTTGTAATCCTGTACAGGATAATAAAAAAACATTTTAATTTCCAGCCCTTGCTCCAGGCTTGGTAATTTTCAACTCGTGCCCTGTGCTCCTGTAACTGAAGCTTATGCCATCCAGCCTGACGTGTCTAACTACCTGTTTTCATGCCTCAATGTGAATCACAGTGATTCATGCGTTTCTCAATCTCATGCTCTGTGCCGAGAATGGAATTAGTTCTCTCAGTCGCTCCGTAACATTATGCCCACTCTCCCCCCCCCCCCCACCTCCCAACACTTCATAACAGAAGGATCTTGGAACTTCACCATGATGTTACTAGTGTGCAGTTTGCAGATGCAGGGTGGCTCAGCAGTAGAGTTGCCGCCTCACAGCGCCAGAGACCCACGTCCGTACCCAGTTTGTACGTTCTCCCCGTGGCCGCGTGGGTTTCCCACAGTCTTAGCATAAAGGGGAGGTCATTTTTAGACTGAGGTGAGAAAAAACTTTTCCACCCAGAGAGTTGCGAATTTGTGGAATTCCCTGCCACAGAGGGCAGTGGAGGCCAAATCACTGGGTGGATTTAAGAGAGAGTAAGATAGAGCTCTAGGGGCTAGTGGAGTCAAACAATATGGGGAGAAGGCAGGCACGGGTTATTGATTGGGGACGATCAGCCATGATCACAATGAATGGCGGTGCTGGCTCGAAGGGCCGAATGGCCTCCTCCTGCACCTATTTTCTATGTTTCTCCGAGATCTTCTCATGACTGGGTGGCTTTTCTCTGGTTTCCTCCCACACTCCAAAGACGTACAGGTTTGTAGGCTAATGGGACGACAGATTGCACAGTGGGCTAAGTGTTCGGCTGGCAACCTGAAGGTGGCCGGTTCGAATCCTGCTTGGAGTGTGTACTGTCGTTGTGTCCTTGGGCAAGACACTTCACCCACCTTTGCCTGTGTGTGAATGTGTGTGAGTGATTGGTGGTGGTCGGAGGGGCCGTAGGCGCAGATTGGCAGCCACGCTTCCGTCAGTCTGCCCCAGGGCAGCTGTTACTACAGAAGTAGCTTACCACCACCGAGTGTGACTGAGGAGTGAATGAATAATGCGATGTAAAGCGCCTTGAGTATTAGAAAGGCGCTATATAAATCCCATCCATTATTATTATTATTAATTGGCTTCAGTAAAATTGTAAATTGTCCCTTGTGTGTGTGTGTAGGATAGTGCTAGTGTACGGGGAACGCTGGTCGGTATAGACTCGGCGGGCCGAAGGGCCTGTTTCCACGCTGTATCTCTAAACTAAACTAAAGTAAATCTATAGAGAATATGAGGAAGAGTCTCGACCTGAAACGTCACCAATAGTTTAGAGATACAGTGCGGAAACAGGCCCTTCAGCCCACCGAGTCCTTGCCGACCACTAACACTATACTACACACACTAGGGACAATTTCAAGTTCAAGTTCAAGTGAGTTTATTGTCATGTATCCCTGATAGGACAATGACATTCTTGCTTTGCTTCAGCACACAGAACATAGTAGGCATTGACTATAAAACACATGAATAAATAAACTGATAAAGTGCAAATAACAAATAGTGGGGTATTAATGTTCAGAGTTTTGTCCGAGCCAGGTTTAATAGCCTGATGGCTGTGGGGAAGTAGCTATTCCTGAACCTGGTCGTTGCAGTCTGTAACATTTCCTCCAATACGACCAGACTGTGGCCTGTAACATTTATACATGTACACCAAGCCAATTAACCTACAAACCTGCACGTCTTTGGAGTGTGGGAAGAAACTGAAGATCTCGGAGAAAACCCACGCAGGTCTCAAGGAGAACGTACAAACAGACAGCACCAAAGAGAATTATTTGACATTCTACTTTTTCCTTGCCCTCCATTCCCTTTGCCTTGTTTTCACACCTTACACTTCCTTATCTATACGAAAGAACTGCAGATGCTGGGTTAAATCAAAGGTAATCAGCCTGAATAGACAATAGACAATAGGTGCAGGAGTAGGCCATTCGGCCCTTCGAGCCATCTTTTTCACACAGAGAGTTGTGAGTCTGTGGAATTCTCTGCCTCAGAGGGCGGTGGAGGCAGGTTCACTGGATACTTTCAAGAGAGAGCTAGATAGGGCTCTTAAACATAGCGGAGTCAGGGGATATGGGGAGAAGGCGGGTCTCTGGTGCTGCATGCACTGTAATGCCCCTGTCCCATTTAGCAAACCTGAACGGAAACCTCTGGAGACTTTGCGCCCCACCCAAGGTTTCCGTGCGGTTCCCGGAGGTTGCAGGTGGTTGCCGGAGGTTGCAGGTAGTGGAAGCAGGTAGGGAGACTGACAAAAACCTCCGGGAACCGCACGAAAACCTTGGGTGGGGCGCAAAGTCTCCAGAGGTTTCCGTTCAGGTTTCCTAAGTGGGACAGGGGCATTAGGCAGCAACTCTAACGCTGCCGCCTGTCCCTGCGCTCTGCAGCCAACAGGAGACCAACATCCAGCGGGCATTAGTCACTGAGCACAAACTGGAAACCTGTGCACATTTGGCGCAAGATTAACCGGTTGTCCCCACACCGACCTCTCCAAATGTCGTTAAATGGCACTGCATATTTTTCTAATGCCGTGGCTGCAGCAAGCTAAAGACATCACTCTCCCACCCTGCTCAGTTATGGCTCTACTTTGTATGCTGGTCCTAGCTCCGCGCAGGAGAGCCGCAGCCCGCTAAGAACAGCCGAGGAAAGAGATTTTAATTTGATCGGTCCATGAGGAATGTTTAGCTGAACTAACTAACATCTACCTCTTTGGTGACCCTTCGATCGGACTTTGCTGGCTTTACCTCGCACTGAACGTTATTCCCTAATCATGTTTAGTTTGGAGATACAGTGCGGAAACAGGCCCTTCGGCCCACCGGGTCCGTGCCGACCAGCGATCCCCGCACACTAACGCAATCCTACACACACTGGGGACAATTTACATTTACACCAAGCCAATTAACCTACAACCCTGCACGTCTTTGGAGTGTGGGAGGAAACCGAAGATCTCGGGGAAAACCCACGCAGGTCACGGGGAGAACGTACAAACTCCGTACAGGCAGCACCCGTAGTCGGGATCGAACCCGGGTCTCCGACGCTGTGAGGCAGCAGCTCTACCCGCTGCGCCACCCTGCCACTTTATGATCCATATCCCTTAATTCCCTGCATTTCCATGTGCTGATCGAAAAACCTCTTAAACACTACTATCATATCTGCATCCACCACCAGTCCTGGCAGTGCATTCCAGGCGTAAGGAATCTCGCCCTGCACATTCCCATTAATCTTTCCCCTCTCTCTCCTTCTACACTCATTCCGAACAAGGGTTCCAACCAAAACGTCACCCATCCTTTCCCTCCGGAGATGCTGCCTGTCCCGCCGAGTTACTCCAGCATTTTGTGTCTGTCTTTGGGGTAAACCAGCATCTGCAGTTCCTTCCTAAGCATCAATTGATTGAAACATATAGATTTTTTTTTTGGCCATCGCATCTTATTTAATTAAACCAGGATCATTTTTTTCAGTATCTTCAAGTTACACTGAATATATACAAGTAAGTAAGTAAGTAAGTTTATTGGCCAAGTATTCACATACAAGGAATTTGCCTTGGTGCTCCGCCCATAAGTAACAACATGACATACAGTGACTGTTACGAATGACTCAGAAAACACTAAACATTAATAATAATAAAACATTAATGATAAAACACCATTGATCAAGCATGTGAACCAACAAAATACCAGATCAAAGGGAGGCTACAGATTTTTGGCTGTTGAGTAGAGCAACTACTCGTGGATAAAAACTGTTTTTATGTCTGGCTGTGGCAGCTTTGACCGTCCGGAGTCGCCTTCCAGAGGGAAGTGATTCAAAGCAGATATTGGACATCACCCTGAACCCAGGAAACTCAACAATGGCAATGACCCATGTACCAGACTCCAGACCATGTACCAGGTTCACCAGACTGATTCCTGGGATGTCAGGACTTTCATATGAAGAAAGACTGGATAGACTCGGCTTGTACTCGCTAGAATTTAGAAGATTGAGGGGGGATCTTATAGAAACTTACAAAATTCTTAAGGGGTTGGACAGGCTAGATGCATGAAGATTGTTCCCGATGTTGGGGAAGTCCAGGACAAGGGGTCACAGTTTAAGGATAAGGGGGAAGTCTTTTAGGACCAAGATGAGAAAAACATTTTTCACACAGAGAGTGGTGAATCTCTGGAATTCTCTGCCACAGAAGGTAGTTGAGGCCACAGTTCATTGGCTATATTTAAGAGGGAGTAAGATGTGTCCCTTGTGGCTAAAGGGATCAGGGGGTATGGAGAGAAGGCAGGTACGGGATACTGAGTTGGATGATCAGCCATGATCATATTGAATGGCGGTGCAGGCTCGAAGGGCCGAATGGCCTACTCCTGCACCTATTGTCTATGTTTCTATGTAAAGAACATAAATCTACGAGAAGACTCAATTATAAGCAACACTAATATCCCTCATTTGCAAGATTAACATTTCATTTGAAAAGGGGCAGAAAAGATATCAGTAGCATTTAGAAAAGTGTTTTTGAAATGCAACACAGGTGAACAAAAGTACTTCTAGTTTGTTTAGATCAGAGGCACTGCGTGGAATCAAGCTTCGGCCCACCCTTGTCCGAGGGTCCTCGTCCTACACACACTAGGAATAATTTACGGTCCTTATCGAAGCTGATTGACCAACAAACCCACAGTATGGGAGGAAACTGGAGCTCATGTGATCACGGTGTCCCTAGTGTGTGTCGGGTAGTGTTAGTGTGCATTGATCGCGGGTCGGCACGGACTCGATGGGCCGAAGGGCCTGTTTCCGCGCTGTATCTCTAAACTTAACTAACCTAAGCCAGTGAGAGAAGGAAATTCCAGCCAACACTGCACTCCGTCGATTAGGAATTACTCATGAAGAAAATTAGGGCCCCAGGTGGCTTATTTAAGAGAAGAAAATTAGGTATAATAATATGATTAATAATTAAGTTGTCAACAAAATCTCCCCTGCTGATTTATCTTCATGTCAATGGAATATGAATAGAGCTAATACAGAATTGACATTGTCAAGCGGTCTGCCCGTGAATCACTTAGAATAATGATGCCAGGTCTACCATCCTGATGATCCACAATTCAATTTTTAACTTACAAGTTAACTTTATAATGGTCACAAAGTCATAAGTGACAGGAGAAGAATCTGGCCATTCGGCCCATCAAGTCTACTCCGCCATTCAATCATGGCTGATCTATCTTTCCCTCTCAACCCCATTCTCCTGCCTTCTCCCCGTAACCTCTGACACCCCTACTAATCCATCTCAAGTTCAAGTTCAAGTTCAAGAGAGTTTATTGTCATGTCTTGATCAGCCATGATCATATTGAATGGCAGTGCAGGCTCGAAGGGCCGAATGGCCTACTCCTGCACCTATTTTCTATGTATCTATGTGTCCCCGTATAGGACAATGACATTCTTGCTTTGCTTCAGCACACAGAACATAGTAGGCATTTACTACAAAACAGATCAGTGTGTCCATATACCATGATATAAATATATACACACATGAATAAATAAACTGGTAAAGTGCAAATAACACAAAATGGGTTATTAATAATCAGAGTTTTGTCCGAGCCAGGTTTAATAGCCTGATGGCTGTGGGGAAGTAGCTATTCCTGAACCTGGTTGTTGCAGTCTTCAGGCTCCTGTACCTTCTACCTGAAGGTAGCAGGGAGATGAGTGTGTGGCCAGGATGGTGTGGGTCTTTGATGATACTGCCAGCCTTTTTGAGGCAGCGACTGCGATAGATCCCCTCGATGGAAGGAAGGTCAGAGCCGATGATGGACTGGGCAGTGTTTACTACTTTTTGTAGTCTTTTCCTCTCCAGGGCGCTCAAGTTGCCGAACCAAGCCACGATGCAACCGGTCAGCATGCTCTCGACTGTGCACCTGTAGAAGTTAGAGAGAGTCTTCCTTGACAAACCGACTCTCCGTAATCTTCTCAGGAAGTAGAGGCGCTGATGAGCTTTCTTGATAATTGCGTTGGTGTTCAAGGACCTGGAAAGATCTTCAGAGATGTGCACGCCCAGGAATTTGAAGCTCTTGACCCTTTCAACCATCGACCCGTTGATCTCTGCCCTAAAACTATCCACTGACTTGGCCTCCACAGCCTTCTGTGGCAAAGATTTCCACAGATCCACAGATTCAGTAGACTTGCTGCCTCACAGCTCCAGAGACCCGGGTTCGATCCTGACTACGGGTGCTTGTCTGTGAGGAGTTTGTACCTTCTCCCCGTGACCCGCGTGGGTTTTCTCCGGGTGCTCCGGTTTCCTCCCACACTCCAATTCGGCCCTTCGAGCCAGCACTGCCATTCATTGTGATCATGGCTGATCGTCCCCTATCAATAACCCGTGCCTGCCTTCTCCCCATATCCCTTGACTCCACTAGCCCCTCGAGCTCTATCTAACTCTCTCTTAAATCCATCCAGTGACTTGGCCTCCACTGCCCTCTGTGGCAGGGAATTCCACAAACTCACAACTCTCTGGGTGAAAAAGTTTTTTCTCACCTCAGTCTTAAATGACCTCCCCTTTATTATAAGACTGTGTGTGGCCCCTGGTTCTGGACTCGCCCAACATTGGGAACATACTCGCCCAACATTGGGAACATTTAATTCATATTTAATGATCAGGGTTCGATACTTGCGGGCACCAGCAGGTGCCGCTACAACGGTTGCAATCGATGTCCGGACTCCCCCTCACAACACTTCTGTTTAATTTCCGTGCAAGCCTTGAATTGAAAGCAAGCTCGTCACATTTTTCCCCAGCAGCTCCAACCACCCGAGGGGTGCCACAAGGTGACATGTTCTGGCCGTGTTTGCATTTGGGCTCCAGTCACCATATCGCAAGCAATGTCTCTCTATATCCAAGGGTCATGAAAGAGGTCATTAATTTAAAAGCCAATCCCCAGTCTGTCCCGTCTCCGAGACCGATGTATCAATTCGTGACATTCCGCTTTGAAGTTCACCGTACACAGGCTGATTAAAGTGCCTCTCACAACATACAAGTGTATTTGAGAGCAAAAAACTCAATCCTATGGGAATACACACTATTTGTAAGCCTATTAAACATAGCATTTTGCAAATCGCTTATCCTAACGTAACCTCAATTAACCTTGTGTAGAAAGGAACTACAGATGTTTGGATTATACCCAAGATAGACACAAAGCCTCGGAGCAACTCAGCGGGTCAGGCAGCATCTCTGGAGAAAAAGGATGGGTGACCTTTCGGGTTGGGTTCCACCCCGAAACATTACCCATCCTTTCTCTCCAGATATGCAGCCTGATCCTCTCAATTAAACTCAGCGGGTGCGGAAGCATCTATGGAGCGAAGGAAATAGGCAACGTTTCGTGCACGAAACGTTGCCTATTTCCTTCGCTCCATAGATGCTGCCGCACCCGCTGAGTTTCTCCAGCACTTTTGTCTACCTTCGATTCTCCAGCATCTGCAGTTCCTTCTTAAACACCTTCCTTCTTTCAGAATCTCTCCCACTTTTTTTACCTTCGTGTTTCTACCTGAGTTACTCCAGCACTTTGTGTCAGTCTTCGATTTAAACTAGCATCTGCAGTTCCTTCCTACACAAGTTATTACTCTTACATTGTGCAATTGGGTTCTCAGAGATCGGTACTTTTATTAGAAAGTAACATCATCTTTTTTTCCCCGGGTGGAAATTTGAACCACTATGTTTTTATAGAGTGGGTGTGGAGAGGATGTTTCCACTAGTGGGAAAAGCCTGGACCAGAGGACACAGCCTCAGAATAAGAGTGACGTTCCTTTGGGAAGATGAGAAGGAATTTCTTTAATCAGAGGGTGGTGAATCTGTGGAATTCTTCGCCACAGAAGGCTGTGGAGGCCAAGTCAATGGATATTGTTAAGGCAGAGATAGATAGGTACCAGTGTCATTTCAATTCAGTTCAGTTAAGTTTAGCTTATTGTCACGTGTACCGAGGTACAGTGAAAAGCTTTTGTTGCGTGCTAACCAGTCAGTGGAAAAGACAATACATGATTACAATCGAGCCATTTACAGTGTGTAGATACATGATAAGGGAATAACGTTTAGTACGAGGTAAAGCCAGGAAAGCCCGATCTAGGATAGTCCAAGGGTCACCAAAGAGGTAGATAGTAGTTCAGGACCACTCTCTGGTTGTGGTAGGATGATTCAGTTGCCTGATAACAGCTGGGAAGAAACTGTCCCTGAATCTGGAGGTGTGCGTTTTCACACTTCTGTACCTTTTGCCCGATGGGAGAGGGGAGAAGAGGGAGTGGCCGGGGGTGAGACTGGTCCTTGATGATGCTGCTGGCCTTGCCGAGGCAGCGTGAGGTGTAGATGGAGTCAACGGAAGGGAGGTTGGTTTGTGTGATGGTCTGGGCTGCGTCCACAATTCTTGCAAGTGGAATATAAGGTGCTGTTCTTCCAATTCGCAAATGACCTCGCTGGTTTAAATGTTCCAAGCAGGCAAGTTATTTATCTTAAAGATAGACGCAGAATGCTGGAGTAACTCAGCGGGACAGGCAGCATCTCTGGAGAGAAGGAATGGGTGACGTTTTGGGTCGAGACCCTTCTTCAGACTGACGTTCCTGCAAGTGATCAATTTCTCATTCTATCTCCCTCTGAAGAAGGGTCTCGCCCCCAAACGCCACCCATCCCTTCTCTCCAGAGATGCTGCCTGTCCTCGGCGAGTTACTCCAGCACTTTGCGTCAGTCTTCGATTTAAACCAGCATCTGCAGTTCCTTCCTACACAAGTTATTACTCTTACATTGTGCAATTGGGGAACAGATTACAGAGGAATTGTCATTAAACCAAGCAGTACAAATGTATTTAAAAAGTAATTTAGTGGATTACTGGACCAGACGATAAGGACACAGATTTCCTCCGACTATTTAGTTGTCTGATTCAAATGAAAGTGAGAATCAATGCCTGAGCCTGCAAGAACTTCAGAACTTTAGTCTTTACTTTAGACTTTAGTGATACTGTGCGGAAACAGGCCCTTCGGCCCACCGAGTCCGTGCCGACCAGCAATCCCCCCGTGCACTCGTTCTATCCTTCACACTAGGGGCAATTTTATCGAAGCCGATTAACCTACAAGCCTGCACGTCTTTGGAGGGTGGGAGGAAAGGTGAGCACCCGGAGAAAACCCACGCGGGTCACGGGGAGAACGTGCAAACTCCGTACAGACAGCACCCGTAGTCAGGATCCAACCCGGGTCTCTGGCGCTGTGAGGCAGCAACTCTACCGCTGCGCCACCGTGCCACAACTAATGATGCACTCAAGTCAAGTCAAGAGAATTTATTGTCATGTGTCCCAGGTAGGATAATCTCAATGGAGATTAGAAGGGGGGGATGGGTGAGTTTAGACAGGACCTCATTGAAACTTAGCAAATAGTGAAACTTAAGGCCTGGATAGAGTGGACGCGGACAGGATCTTTCCACTGAAGGGAGAGTTTAGGACCAGAGGGTTCGAAACCCGGCCAATATTCCATCCCGTTGTTGCCGTGAAGTTGAACAATGAATTGGATCACATTGAAACTGTCTCTCACGCTGCCCAGTTCGAGACCATTGCAGAAAGAAGCAGAGAGTGAGAAGGAGGGAGAGAGAGAATGAATGAGTAATTGTAATATTGATCATGTGCAGGAAATGAGGCACACAATAGACCATTGTGGGCTCCACCCTTCCTGAGGTCACCTGCTGCCTGCCCTCTTTTGTTCTGGCCGCCTCTTTCTTTCGGTCTGAAGAAGGGTTTTGACTCAAAGCATCACCTATTCCTTTTCCCCAGAGATGCTGCCTGGCCCACTGAGTTTAGTTTAGTTTAGAGATACAGCACGGAAACAGGCCCTTCGGCCCACCGAGTCCACACCGACCCCGCACTGTAAACGTTCACTTAAAAAGATAGACAAAGTACAAATTCTTAAGACCATACAAAGCTTTAATTTAACATCTGACGGGTGTGGACCTAGAGAACCAGAGGCAACAGTTTTATACAGTCTGAATACTCCAGCAGCACACACAAAGAAATACCAGAAAATCCGCGTTAATATACCTACAGACATAATATCAATTGCATCAATTCTGCAATGTACCAGAAACCATCAGCCACCTCCAAATATGGAGTTGGTTTTCACTCTTTGCCAAAAGCCAGTCATCCCAATGGCATCATCTGGGCCCCTTCTTATCTGATTAACCCCTTCAACTTACATAAAAGCCGCAAACTATAAGAAAAAAACCTTGTCATGATGATTTTGGCCAAATCCCATCATGCAATACAATTGGCTTTTTACAACAGGAAAGCTTAAATATGACAACAATCGATTAATAACGAACTATTTCAGCACACTAACACTGTCCTACACACACTGCGGATGGTTGACATTCAAACCGAGCCAATTAATGTACAAACCTGTACGTCTTTGGAGTGTGGGAGGAAACCGAAGATCTCGGTGAAAACCCACGCAGGTCACGGGGAGAACGTACAAACTCCGTACACTCGGGTGCTGTGAGACAGCAATTCTACAACTTGTGTCTATGCTTCACCAACTTAGTTGGGGCGTGGAAAAAAAATATATTTTGATATTTCTGCAATTAGTTTAACTGAGAGAATAGTTTGCTGCTGGAATCCCTGACACAGCACAAACGGTCTCAAAACTGGCTCTGATAGTCCGTCAGTAAATCGAAATAAACCTCTCCGTGCGAGTGCGTCTGCCTGATTTTTTAAGTCCTAATTGGAAGTTGGTGAAATGAATACCCCCCTGCCAGAAGCGATTTAGCACAGTGAAATGAGTCATGTTGGTAGGAGGAAAGGAAATACAAATCAAACTAGATGATTTAATACTAATACGGATCAACAGATCTGGGGGCGTTTCTTCGAGTTATTGCCTGGGATGCAAATACCAAAGGAAAGGCCAGGATTTATGATGCATGTCCTTAGCTTTCTTTGAAAGAATGGTGAATCTGTGGAGTTCATTGCCACAGAAGGCTGTGGAGGCCAGGTCAATGGATATTTCTAAAGCACAGACGGATAGATTCTTGATTAAACCCCTGTCCCACGGTACGAGTTCATTCCAAGAGTTCTCCCGAGTTTGCCCTGATTCGAACTCAGAGATTTACGGTAATGGCCACTCGTCGGTACTTGGGGCTCTCGTGGACGTTTTTCAACATGTTGAAAAATCTTCACGAGTCTTCCCGTGCTTACCTGCCGTTAGCGAGTCTTCCTGAGTACCTGCTGTTAGCGTTACGAGCCTCTAAGAGACGTCCCCGAGCTCCGACGTACCCGCTACGTTCATTCTCCGTGCTTACCACGAGTTTGTTTTTTTTTTAAACTCGGGAGAGCTCTTGGAATGAACTCGTACCGTGGGACAGGGATTTTAGTGTGGGTCTTAGGGATCAGGGGAGAAGGCAGGAGAATGGGGTTAGGAGGGAGAGATAGATCAGCCATAATTGAATGGCTGATTGAATGGTGAAGTGTAGACTTGATGGGCCGAATGGCCTAATTCTGCTCCTATCACCTATGACCGTAGGTGTCAGTGAGTGATAGGTAGAAACAAGCAACTACTACAGATGGGACCACAGATGGCACAATGGGCTAAGTGTTCGGCTGGCGACCGGAAGGTAGCCAGTTCGAATCCCGCTTGGAGTGCATACTGTCGTTGTGTCCTTGGGCAAGACACTTCACCCACATTTGCCTGTGTGTGAATGTGTGTGAGTGATTGGTGGTGGTCGGAGGGGCCGTAGGCGCAGATTGGCAGCCACGCTTCCGTCAGTCTGCCCCAGGGCAGCTGTGGCTACAGAAGTAGCTTACCACCACCGAGTGTGACTGAGGAGTGAATGAATAATGCGATGTAAAGCGCCTTGAGTATTAGAAAGGCGCTATATAAATCCCATCCATTATTATTATTATTACTAATATAGACAAAAGGGAGGGGGTTAGGGGGGGAGGGGTTGGGGGGGTGTGGAGGAAGGGGGCAGGAAGGGGGCAGGAAGGGGGCAGGGGGTGAGGGGTTGTGGGGCGGGGGTGAGGGGGGAGGCGGGGGGAGGGGTTGGGGAGGATGGGGAGTGGGGGAGGGGTTGGGGGGGAGGCGGGAGGGAGGGGGGGGAGGGGTGGGGGGGATGGGGGGAGTGGGGAGGGGTTGGGGAGGAGGGGGGAGGGGTTGGTGAGGGGGGAGAACAAAGAGCGACCTGGTGCGGAGACTGTGCGTACTATGTAACATTGTCAGTGCCCTCTATGTGGCGGCTATATGTATACCTTGGGTACACGAGCAAAGAATTTCACTGTGGCTCGACGGGGTGGGACTGAGGACTGTAATTAGTTGAAGGACAGTGACCAGAATATTTATTCCATCAACACCATCAATAAGCATTCTCCATAAAGATCACATCCCTTCCTAATTAGATCACGGGGACAGCGACGTTCAATAGTGAGACGTGAAGACTCCACAGGGACATCATCACCTTATGTGCAAGATAACATTTGTTTGCAAAGGAGCGTTTGTTTTTTTTTTAAGAAGCTTGTCACGCACAACTGACATTAGAGAAGGTGCTCTTCACTTTTGCGAATTAACATCCTAAATGTCATTGAAACTAAATCGGCATATCCTGGGATTTAGCATTTGCCACATGGTAATATTTTGCTAAGATACGATTCAAATTAAAATCAGAAGGTTTGGCGATCAGGTTAAGCCTGACGTGAAGTGTCGAGTGAAGTGGATGACGGGGGTCTTTCTAAAGGGGCTGGGTGGGGGGGGCTGGGGAACTCACGTCACTTACAGTCATGGAGTCACAGAGTGATACAGTGTGGAAACAGGCCCTTCAGCCCAACTTTCCCACACCGACCAACATATATCCCAGCTACACTATAGACAATGGACAATAGGCAATAGGTGCAGGAGCAGGCCATTTGGTCCTTCGAGCAGCAGTAGAGTTGCTGCCTCACAGCGCCAGAGACCCGGGTTCGATCCTGACCGCGGGTGCTGTCTGTACGGAGTTTGCACGTTCTCCCCGTGACCGCGTGGGTTTTCTCCGGGTGCTCCGGTTTCCTCCCACACTCCAAAGGCGCGCAGGTCTGTGGGTTAGTTGACTTTGGTAAAAATTGCAAATTGTCCCCGAGTGTGTGCAGGGTAGTGCTAAGTGTGCGGGGATGGCTGGTCGGCACAGACTGGGTGGGCCGAAGGGCCTGTTTCTGCGCTGTATCTCTAAACTAAACTAACAACGAAACGAAACCGCGCCACTTCTGTTCAATACCAAATGATCTCCCTCTGTTGTACAAATCCCTCTCTCCCCTGGTGACCAACGTGTCAGTTCTATAGTTGAGAGGGAAACACAATTAATAATGGTGAGAGATGGCTGCTGTGTTCTGTATGTGGCAGTTATTCCTAATGCTAATTAGTGCATTTGCCAGCCTTAAACTCAGCTGTTCTAACAAATGAGATAAGTCCTACACATGCTTGCTGCTCTTAGAACGCGCTGAGAGTTAAAAAAAAAACAAGGACAGAGTGGATGTGGAGAGGATGTTTCTACAAGTGGGAGAGTCTAGGAATAGAGGTCACAGCCTCAGAATTAAAGGACGTTCCTTTAGGAAGGAGATGAGGAGGGATTTCTTTAGTCAGAGGGTGATGAATCTGTGGAATTCTTTGCCACAGACGGCTGTGGAGGCCAAGTCAATGGATATTTTTAAGGCAGAGATAAATAGATTCTTGATTAGTACGGGTGTCAGAGGTTATGGGGAAAAAGCAAGAGAATGGGGTTAGGAGGGAGAGATAGATCAGCCATGATTGAATGGCAGAATAGACTTGATGGGCCGAATGGTCTAATTCTGGTCCTATCACTTATGAACTTATGAACAGCAGACCTGAGTCTGAAGACGGGTTCCAAGTCCCGACCCGAAACGTCACCCATTCCTTCTCTCCAGAGATACTGCCTGTCCCGTTGAGTTACTCCAGCACTTTGTGTCTATCTTCGGTATAAACCAACCTTTTGTACACAAGGAACTGCAGATTATAGTTTAGAGGAAAATGGCTGCAGTGCTGGAGTAACTCATCAGGTCAGGCAGCATCTGTGGGGAATATTTAATGATCTGGATGGCGGAATTGATGGCTTTTGTGGCCAAGTTTGCGGATGATACGAAGATAGGTGGGGTAGCATTAGTGGAGAACTCAGGCAGCATCTCTGGAGAAAAGGAATAGGTGACGTTTCAGGTCGGGATCCTCCTTCAGGCTCAGGACTGCAGTTCATAAGGTCATCATTCATAGGAGCAGAATTAGGCCATTCTGCCCATCAAGTCTACACCGCCATTCAATCATGGCTGATCTATCTCTCCCTCCTAACCCCATTCTCCTGCCTTCGCCCCGTAACCCCGACACCCGTACCCGACAAGAATCTATCTATCTCTACCTTAAAAATATCCATTGACTTGGCCTCCATGGCCTTCTGTGGCAAAGAATTCCACAGATTCACCAAGTTCAAGTTCAAGTTCATGTGAGTTTATTGTCATGTGTCCCTGTATAGGACAATGAAATTCTTGCTTTGCTTAAGCACACAGAAAATAGTAGGCATTTACTACAAAACAGATAAATGTGTCCACATACCATGATATAAATATATACACACATGAATAAATAAACTGATAGTGCAAATAACAGAAAGTGGTTGGTAATAATCAGAGTTTTGTCCGAGCCAGGTTTAATAGCCTGATGGCTGAGGGGAAGTAACTATTCCTGAACCTGGTTGTTGCAGTCTTCAGGCTCCTGTACCTTCTACCTGAAGGTAGCAGGGAGATGAGTGTGTGGCCAGGATGGTGTGGGTCTTTGATGATACTGCCAGCCTTTTTGAGGCAGCGACTGCGATAAATCCCCTCGATGGAAGGAAGGTCAGAGCCGATGATGGACTGGGCAGTGTTTACTACTTTTTGTAGTCCTTTCCTTTCCAGGGCGCTCAAATTGCCGAACCAAGCCACGATGCAACCGGTCAGCATGCTCTCTACTGTGCACCTGTAGAAGTTAGAGAGAGTCTTCCTTGACAATCCGACTCTCCATAATCTTCTCAGGAAGTAGAGGCGCTGTGACTAAAGAAATTTCTCCTCATCTCCTTCCTAAAGGAACGTCCTTTTAATTCTATGACCTCTAGTCCTAGACTCTCCCACTAGTGGAAACATCCTCTCCACATCCACTCTATCCAAGCCTTTCACTATTCGGTAAGTTTCAATGAGGTCTCCCCTCATCGTTTAGTTTAGTGTAGTTTAGTTTAGAGATACAGCGTGGAAACAAATTGCCAGCTCATTCTAGTGTTAGAAAGCAGGGACTCTGCTGTGGGACTTGGGCAGGTTGGGAGAGTGGGCAGATGGAATACAGTGTAGCAAAGTGCGCAGTCACACACTTTGGGGGAAGGAATAAAGGTGTAGACTATTTTTTTTAAATATTCATACCGCTGGGTTGGAAGCTGCCCAAGCGAAATATACCTAATGTACTAATAATAATAATAATGGATGGGATTTATATAGCGCCTTTCTAATACTCAAGGCGCTTTACATCGCATTATTCATTCACTCCTCAGTCACACTCGGTGGTGGTAAGCTGCTTCTGTAGCCACAGCTGCCCTGGGGCAGACTGACGGAAGCGTGGCTGCCAATCTGCGCCTACGGCCCCTCCGACCACCACCAATCACTCGCACACATTCACACACAGGCAAAGGTGGGTGAAGTGTCTTGCCCAAGGACACAACGACAGTATGCACTCCAAGCGGGATTCGAACCGGCTACCTTCCGGTTGCCAGCCGAACACTTAGCCCATTGTGCCATCTGTCGTACTGAAGGGTCTCGACCCGAAACGTCTCCCATCCCTTCTCTCCAGAGATGCTGCCTGTCCCGCCGAGTTACTCCAGCATTTTGTGTCTATCTTCAGTTTAAACCAGCATCTGCAGTTCCTTCTTGTATGATAAACTCCTGGCAAGTGTCGATGCCTCCACCAGGGGGAGCTGCTGATGCAGTGGGATGAATATTGATCTCCCTAACTCCAGGTAGCCCCGGCATTCACTCTCTCTCCATCCCTCCCCCACACAAGTAGCACCAGCTTCTCATTTTCACCCTACAAACAGCTTTCAATAGCCTGTTTCCTTTAATCATCTTTAATTTTTTTGCATATTAAAGCGCCCTTTAATTCTGAGGCTGTGCCCTCTGGTCCTAAACTCTCCCACTAGTGGAAACATCCTCTCCACATCCACTCTATCCAAGTCTTTCACTATTCTGTAAGTTTCAATGAGGTCCCCCCTCAATCTTCTAAACTCCAGCGAGTACAGGGCCAGTGCCGACAAACGCTCATCATATGCTAACCCACTCATTAAAAATAAATTGGATAGGTATAGAAACATAGAAACATAGAAAAATAGAAAATAGGTGCAGGAGTAGGCCATTCGGCCCTTTAAGCCTGCACCGCCATTCAATATGATCATGGCTGATCATCCAACTCAGTATCCCATCCCTGCCTTCTCTCCATACCCCCTGATCCCTTTAGCCACAAGGGCCACATCTAACTCCCTCTTAAATATAGCCAATGAACTGTGGCCTCAACTACCTTCTGTGGCAGAGAATTCCACAGATTCGCCACTCTCTGTGTGAAAAATGGACGGGAAAGGAATGGAAGGTTATGGTCTGAGTGCAGGTAGATGGGACTAGGGGAGAATAAGTGTTCGGCATGGACTAGAAGGGCCGAGATGGCCTGTTTCCGTGCTGTAATTTTTATATGGTTATATGGTTATATTTCTGGTTGCAAAAATGCTGGAGAAACTCAGCGGGATGAGGCAGCATCTATGGAGCGAAGGAAATAGGCGACGTTTCGGGTCGAGTCCCTTCTTCAGACTGAAGAAGGGTCTCGACCTGAAACATCACGTATTTCCTTCGCTCCATAGATGCTGCCTCACCCGCTGAGTTTCTCCAGCATCTTTGTCTACCTTCGATTTGCCAGCATCTGCAGTTCCTTCTTAAACACTTATTTATGGGATCATTCTTGCAAACCTCCTACAGGAACCTCTCCAGAGCCAGCACATCCTTCTTCAGATATGGGGCCCAAATTTGCTCACATTGTGATGGAGGCAGGTGCGATAGTGACTTTTAAAAGTCGTCTGAACTGTTCGGGACGAGCCGTGGGAAGTTACCATGGATAACATGTGAAAGGCCTGGATAGAGTGGATGTGGAGAGGATGTTTCCACTAGTGGGAGAGTCTAGGACTAGAGGGCACAGCCTCAGAATTAAAGGACGTTCCTTTAGGAAGGAGATGAGGAGGAAGCTCTTCAGTCCGAGGGTGGTGAATCTGTGGAATTCATTGCCATAGAAGGCTGTGGAAGGCGAGTCAGTGGATAATTTTAAGGCAGAGATAGATTTTTTACTAGTACAGGTCGGTGTCAGGGGTTATGGGGAGAAGGCTGGAGAATGGGGTTAGGAGGGAGAGATAGATCGGCCGGGATTGAATGGACTCGATGGGCCGAATGGCCCTAATTCTGCTCCTATCACTTGTGGACTTATGAGCATCCTGTACAGTGTCAGTTGGAATTCCTGGAGGGAGGAACACTAGATTGGGATGGCACGATGGCAAGCGGTAGAGTTGCTGCCTCACAGCGCCAGAGGCCTGGGTTCGAAACCGACTAAGGGTGCTGTCTGTATGGAGTTTGCACGTTCTCCCCATGGGCTTTCATCAAGATCTTCAATTTCCTCCCACACTACAAGGACGTACAGGTCTGTAGGTTTGTTGGCTTGGCGTAAATGTAAATTGTCCCTAATGCGTGTAGGATAGTGTTAATGCCCCTGTCCCACTTAGGAAACCTGAACGGAAACCTCTGGAGACTTTGCGCCCCGCCCAAGGTTTCCGTGCGGTCCCCGGAGGTTTTTGTCAGTCTCCCTACCCGCTTCCACTACCTGCAACCTCCGGCAACCACCTGCAACCTCCGGGAACCGCACGGAAACCTTGGGCGGGGCGCAAAGTCTCCAGAGGCTTCCGTTCAGGTTTCCTAAGTGGGACAGGGGCATTAGTGTGCGGGGACCGCTGGTCGGCGCGGGCTCAGAGGGCCGAAGGGCCTGTTTCCGCTCTCCATCTCCAACCCGAAACAAGAGTGAAACGAGATGTGACCTTCTGACTCACAACTGAGGTGGAGGCCAGACGGGAATCGTCAATCACTTGCCTGTTTAGCGGTTTGATGCGGAAAGGGCCTGTTCATTTTATGGTGCGTAAATACAAATAAACAGGTTCTAAAGGCATTGCCTGCGATTTGCCAATCTGTTTAGGAATGCGGGCTACCACACATTCCCCACTGGGAAGATTACAAGTGTAGCATGAGCTTCTCCGCTATGTTATAGCATTATGCAGGCACGCTCATAGATTGCATGCTATTAAAGTAAAATGAACAGCTCCTAAATGCTTTATTCGCTGGCACTCGTGGATGTTGTTCACAGCGTACAGCTTGTTATTAACATAGTCCAGCGTTAATGTGGCTGGGTTTCTGGTCTGGTCTGGAGTAACAATCAGTGGGCAGGTTCACGTCTCTTAACCGAGGCACAAGAGACTGCAGGTACACAAAAATGCTGGAGAAACTCAGCGGGTGCAGCAGCATCTATGGAGCGAAGGAAATAGGCAACGTTTCGTGCCGAAACGTTGCCTATTTCCTTCGCTCCATAGATGCTGCTGCACCCACTGAGTTTCTCCAGCATTTTTGAGTACCTTCGATTTTCCAGCATCTGCAGTTCCTTCTTAAACACAAGAGACTGCAGTTTAGACAGGCTAGATGTGTGTGAATGTGTGTGAATGTGTGTGAGTGATTGGTGGTGGTCGGAGGGGCCGTAGGCGCAGATTGGCAGCCACGCTTCCGTCAGTCTGCCCCAGGGCAGCTGTGGCTACAGAAGTAACTCATCACCACCGAGTGTGACTGAGGAGTGTATGAATAATGCGATGTAAAGCGCCTTGAGTATTCTAGAAAGGCGCTATATAAATCCCATCCATTATTATTATTATTAGATGCAGGTAGATTGTTCCCGATGTTGGGGAAGTCCAGAACTAGGGGTCACACAGTTTAAGGATAAGGGGGAAGTCTTTTAGGACCGAGATGAGAAAAACATTTTTCACACAGAGAGTGGTGAATCTGTGGAATTCTCTGCCACAGAAGGTAGTTGAGGCCACAGTTCATTGGCTATATTTAAGAGGGAGTTATACAATGATACCATGATACAATTTATTTGTTACCTCATTGAGGTTCAAACGAAATTTGGTTTCTGCAGTCATACACACAAGTAGAGGAACCAAGACACAATTCACACAAACATCCATCACAGTGAATCTCCTCCTCACTGTGATGGAAGGCAAAGACTTATCTCTCCCCTGCTCTCCCCATTCCCCTCCCGATGTCAGAGTCAGGATAGAAACATAGCATTCGGCCCTTCGAGCCTGCACCGCCATTCAATATGATCATGGCTGATCATACAACTCAGTATCCTGTACCTGCCTTCTCTCCATACCCCCTGATCCCTTTAGCCACAAGGGCCACATCTAACTCCCTCTTAAATATAGCCAATGAACTGTGGCCTCAACTACCTTCTGTGGCAGAGAATTCCACAGATTCACCACTCTCTGTGTGGAAAATGTTTTTCTCATCTCGGTCCTAAAGGATTTCCCCCTTATCCTTAAACTGTGACCCCTTGTTCTGGACTTCCCCAACATCGGGAACAATCTTCCTGCATCTAGCCTGTCCAACCCCTTAAGAATGTTCAAGAAGGAACTGCAGATGCTGGAAAATCGAAGAAGGGTTTCGGCCCGAAACGTTGCCTATTTCCTTCGCTCCATAGATGCTGCTGCACCCGCTGAGTTTCTCCAGCTTTTTTGTGTACCCTTAAGAATGTTGTAAGTTTCTATAAGATGCCCCCTCAATCTTCTAAATAAATAAGGATGTTAGATGTGGCCCTTGTGGCTAAATGGATCAGGGGGCATGGACTGGATACTGAGTTGGATGATCAGCCATGATCATATTGAATGGCGGTGCAGGCTCGAAGGGCCGAATGGCCTACTCCTGCACCTATTTTCTATGTCTCTCTCTCTAGGGTTTTAACAAGGGTCACGTCCACTAGAGTGAAGAAATGGGTTTGGCAGGATAACTGAATGGCTGGGCTGGGCCGGGCCGATCATGGATTATGTCCCTGAGGATTAATGGCAACGTTCCCGCAGAGTACATGACATCCAACTAAACCAGCTGGTAGTTAGTAGCAGTGTCTAGAGTGCCGTCGCAGAGCAGAGCGACAGGGTTGCTCACCAGTCTCTTGAAATTGGCCGATGTATCGAAACATAGCCAATAGACAATAGACAATAGACAATAGGTGCAGGTCAGGAGTAGGCCATTCGGCCCTTCGAGCCAATTTGGACAATACTCGGACAAATTATTAATAACCCATTTTCTGTTAATTGCACTTTATCAGTTTATTTATTCATGTGTGTATATATTTATATTATGGTATATGGACACACTGATCTGTTTTGTAGTCAATGCCTACTATGTTCTGTGTGCTGAAGCAAAACAAGAATTTAATTGTCCTATACAGGGACACATGACAATAAACTCACTTGAACTTGAATTCAATGTGATCATGGCTGATCATCCCCAATCAGTACCCCGTTCCTGCCTTCTCCCCATATCCCCTGACTCCGCTATGTTTAAGAGCCCTATCTAGCTCTCTCTTGAAAGTATCCAGGGAACCTGCCCCCACCGCCCTCTGAGGCAGAAAATTCCACAGACTCACCACTCTCTGTGAGAAAAAGTGTTTCCTCGTCTCCATTCTAAATGGCTTACTCCTTATTCTTAAACTGTGTGTGGCCCCTGGTTCTGGACTCCCCCAACATCGGGAACATGTTTCCTGCCTCTAGCGTGTCCAAGCCCTTAACAATCTTATATGTTTTAATGAGATACCCTCTCATCCTTCTAAACTCCAGAGTGTACAAGCCCAGCTGCTCCATTCTCTCAGCATACGACAGTCCCGCCATCCCGGGAATTAACCTTGTAAACCTACGCTGGGCTCCCTCAATAGCAAGAATGTCCTTCCTCAAATTAGGGGACCAGAACTGCACACAATACTCCAGGTGTGGTCTCACCTGGCAAGTGTGGCAATCCCACAGATCGATCGTCGTGGATTCGTGCCTCAACTAAACGTCAAGACATCGCCGTTAATTGATGGCAGCCGTTAAATACCTGTAGGACGATGATTCACTTGGCGGGTCCCACAGCGTTCAGGACACAAGGAGGAAAGCTTGTGTTTATCGACAGAGTCCACGCTGAAGGGATGAACCAAGAGCATAAATCCTCCCCCGTTAATGCCTTTCATTGGCAATTTGCGGAGGCCTTTATGGGAGGGGGAGTGTGTGTGTGTTGGAAATCGGCTTCGATCCACGGGGGAACAGAGACTAGTACAGCGGGTCAGGCAGCATCTCTGGAGAGCAGGGACGGGTGATGTATCGGGTGGATCATTGTTGGCTGAGGGGAAGGTGACAACGAGGCACAGAATCAGTAACATTTATTCAGGATGATCAGCCATGAACAGAATGAATGGCGGTGCTGGCTCGAAGGGCCAAATGGCCTCCTCCTGCACCTATTTTCTATGTTTCTATGTTTCATGTATTTTGTGCTTTTATGACTGTTGGCAGACCAATTTCCCTCCTGGGATAGATAGTTCTATCGTATCGTATTGTTAATGTGTTGTTCGCCCCACCTAGACGCAGAAGACCATGACTTCAGTGTTTTTTGTTTGTGGGTCCGGAGGTGACTGGTCAGTGAGACCGATCAGGGCCCGGAAGTCTCGCCCCCCCCATATGGGACACAGTTGGCTGGGCGCTGCAGTAGACGTTGAAGTGGTTCGAGCCTTGCGCGCTTCCTCTGAGCTTCTGCAGTGCGTCCCTTCCCAGCTGCACGTAATCCCGTGGGGATCCTGCTTCGACCAGTAGGGCGTTACGGCTCCCGAAGTCATGACTTACACTCGATTTGGATTAAAGTGAGGGAGAGTTGCGCAAATCATCAGCCTCACTCCACAAGGTTAATTCCCGGGATGGCGGGACTGTCATGTGCTGAGAGAATGGAGCGGCTGGGCTTGTACACTCTGGAGTTTAGAAGGATGAGAGGGCATCTCATTGAAACATATGTTAAGGGCTTGGACACGCTAGAGGCAGGAAACATGTTCCCCATGTTGGGGGGAGTCCAGAACCAGGGGCCACACACACACAGTTTAAGAATAAGGGGTAAGCCATTTAGAACGGAGACGAGGAAACACATTTTCTCACAGAGAGTGGTGAGTCTGTGGAATTCTCTGCCTCAGAGGGCGGTGGAGGCAGGTTCTCTGGATGTTTTCAAGAGAGAGCTGGATAAGGCTCTTAAAAATAGCGGAGTCAGAGGGTATGGGGAGAAGGCAGGAACGGGGTACTGATTGGGGATGATCAGCCATGATCACATTGAATGGCGGTGCTGGTTCAAAGGGCCGAATGGCCTACTCCTGCACCTATTGTCTATTGTCTATTGTCTCGTCCTGGCCTATCAGGACCCAGCGGCAAGACATAGTCAAGACGGCTGGTGATAGATAGGTCAGGATGCAGTGGATAGCCACCAGTGTTCTCCGTGAACATTGGGCCCTAATTGGGCTCCACCACGCTTTGCTGGGTCCGCCTTCTGACCCGCTGCACCGCCAAATGGTGGTCTCCTCCGCCTAGTCCATCTATGTACGCCCGAGATCGCTACCCACTCTGCAAAGGCTCTCGCTTCTCCTACAGGTGCCTGAATTCATCTCACGTAAGGGTTTTTAGTCGCTAACAGGCAGAGGAGACTTTCCACCGATTTTTCCAGTCAGCATTTTCTCCTGAAGGTTAGTAAAACAAACCTCCTGCCACAGTTAATCCTTGTAATTACCGAGCAAGGGCTAAAAGGCAGGGTGAATATAAGACAGGGATGCGAATAGTCCATTGTCTAAAGTTCTTTGATATATTTCATGTCAAGTTAAGGGGCTCGTTAAGGATTGCCTTTCATTTTTTTTTAACCCTTGATTTATTGGGCTCAGCAGCCAGCTAGAAATTGTCACTGTGCCAGTGAACAACAAACCAAAGTGCTGGCGTAATATTTCATTTACGATACGATACAATAGAACTTTATTTATCCCCGGAGGGAAAATTGATCTGGCAACACAAAAAACATGAAAACACAAAATACATGAAACATGACAACTGCAAGTCTCAGTACACTGCACAATGCCAATAAAGTTGAATCTCAATCTGAATCTGAATCTGATCTGAAATTAAAGTGACGAGTGGAGAGGACTGGGGGGATGTGCAAAGATTCGTAGGGGGGGGTGATGGAGTTAGGGGGCTGTCCCACTTGGGCCACCTAATCCGCGAGTCCAGAAGAGTGTCTTCGACCTTCAAGCTTGAGGGCACTCGCTTGGAAAGCCTTGAGCTGGATCGACCGTCCACACACACACACACACACACGCACACGCGCACACACTCACACACACACTCACACGCACACGCACACGCACACGCACACCCACACACACCCACACACACCCACACACACACACCCACACACACACACACACACACACACACCCGCACACACCCACACACACCCACACCCACACACACCCACACACACACACACACACACACACACACACACACACACACACACACACACACACACACACACACACACACACACGCACACATGCACACACGCACACACACACACACACGCACACACACACACACGCACACACGCGCACACACGCACACACACACACCCACACACACCCACACACACACACACACCCACACACACGCACACACGCACACACACACGCACACACACAGGGGCCAGGGAAAGCGGGGGGAGCGCTGTCTAAAATTCACACCCGCGATGAAGAAGAAGGTAAAACAGCTGCCACAGTGTAAGGTAAGTGGAGAGCGCGGAGGGGGGGGGGGGGGGGGGGAGAGAGAAGGGGAGAGAAGGGGGGAGAGGGGGAGAGAAGGGGGGGAGAGAAGGGGGGGGAGAGAGAAGGGGAGAGAAGGGGAGAGAGGGGAGAGAAGGGGAGAGAGGGGGAGAGAAGGGGGGGGGGAAGGGGGGAGAAGGAGTGGAGACACTTTTAAGAAGTATAATAAGTTTAGCGGGCATTTTATCTACCGGTCGGTTTTCCTTCAAGTCAAGTCGAGTCACATTTATTTCTATAGCACATTTAAAAAACAACTCTCGTTGGCCAAAGTGTTTTACATTTGTTATAAGAATAGTATAAACAAACAAACTACATACATATATACATATAGCCCTCACTCAGTGGACGTCAGGAAAGGCTTGGGAGTATAGGTAAGTCTTTAGTCTCGACTTAAAGGAGTCGATGGAGAGGGCAGTTCTGATGGGAAGAGGGATGCTGTTGTTCCACAGTCTAGGGGGTGCTCCGGGTTACCCCTGAGCTTATGCCTAGACCGCGGGATGTTCAGTAACCCCAAGTCGGCCGATCTGAGGGGCCTGGAGGTGGAGGGGTGGGTGAGAAGACTTTTAATGTAGGAGGGGGCAAGCCCATTGAGGGCTTTGTAGACATGGAGGAGAATCTTGAAGTTTATACGGAACCGCACAGGGAGCCAGTGGAGAGAGGCCAGGATCGGGGTGATGTGGTCCCTTTTTCGGGCGCCCGTCAGGAGTCTGGCTGCGGCGTTTTGGACCAGTTGCGGGCGGGACAGGGAAGATTGGCTGATGCCAGTGTAAAGGGAGTTGCAGTAATCGAGGCGGGGGGAGATAAATGGGTGGATGATCTTTTCCAGCTCATCATCCTTGGTCCTGAAAACTCCAATGAGCCAAACAAAATGCCCAGTCAGCGAAGGAGATTGCCTACGGCTGCCCTCCACTGCCTGTAACCACATAGCGACCTCACTCCACTGCACTACGAGTTGAAAAGACCCATGCCGACCAAATTTTACTCGCTGAAAATTATTCAACATGCTGAAAATTTTTTTCCCGTGACCTAGCTGAGGCCGCGAGTATTCGGGGACTTCCCTCGAGCATGAAGGTGAGTTCCAGCAACCTCATAGGACCTCCTAGGACCAGGTGTCGACCATGTTGCGAGTTTGAGGTCGAACCCACTCTTTTGAACTCGCAGATTAGGTCTCCCAAGTGGGACAGCCCCTTAAGTTAGGGCTTTATTCTTTGGAGCGCAGAAGGTTGAGGGGGGACTTGATAGAGGTCTTTAAAATGATGAGAGGGATAGACAGAGTTGACGTGGACAAGCTTTTCCCACTGAGAGTAGGGAAGATTCAAACAAGGGGACATGACTTGAGAATTAAGGGACAGAAGTTTAGGGGTAACATGAGGGGGAACTTCTTTACTCAGAGAGTGGTGGCTGTGTGGAATGAGCTTCCAGTGAAGGTGGTGGAGGCAGGTTCGTTTTTATCATTTAAAAATAAATTGGATAGTTATATGGACGGGAAAGGAATGGAGGGTTATGGTCTGAGCGCAGGTATATGGGACTAGGGGAGAATACGTGTTCGGCACGGACTAGAAGGATCGAGATGGCCTGTTTCCTTGCTGTAATTGTTATATGGTTATATGGTTAAGTCTCAGTCTAAAGAAGGGTCTCGACCCGAAACATCACCCATTCTTTCTCTTCAGAGATGCTGCCTGTCCCGCTGAATTGCTGGAGCAATTCTGGAGCAGTTCTGTCCTACACATTTAATTATGATTAAGGCAAAGCGTTTGATAGCCACGGGGAAGCAGGATAGTTGACCTTATTCTCTGCACCACAGTCGGTCTGAAGAAGGGTCCCTGAGAACCCCCAACATCAGCTGGCGCTGGAGGAGGTCCAGGGGAGGTTCACTGAGAATGATCCCGGTTGACGTACGTACGATGAGCGTTTGATGGCACTGGGCCTGTACTCGCTGGAGTTTAGAAGGATGAGGGGACACCTCATTGAAACTTACCGAATAGCGAAAGGCTTAGATAGATTGGATGTGGAGAGGATGTTTCCACTAGGACCAGAGTTCACAGCCTCAGAATTAAAGGATGTTCCTTCAGGAAGGAGATGAGGAGGAATTTCTTTAGTGAATCTGTGGAATTCTTTGCCGCTGAAGGCTGTGGAGGCCAAGTCAATGGATATTTTTAAGGCAGAGATAGATAGATTCTTGATTAGTACGGGTGTCAGGGGTTATGGGGAGAAGGCAGGAGAATGGGGTTAGGAGGGAGAGATAGATCAGCCGTGATTGAATGGCGGAGTAGACTCGATGGGCCGAATGGCCTAATTCTGCTCCTATCACCTATGAACGTATATGACCTTATGAACTATCCATGTTCTCTATGGATGCCACCAGACCCGCCGAGTTACTCCAGTGTTTAAGAAGGAACTGCAGATGCTGGAAAATCGAAGGTAGACAAAAGTGCTGGAGAAACTCAGCGGGTGAGGCAGCATCTATGGAGCGAAGGAAATAGGCAATAGTCACTCCAGTACTTTGTGTCTTCTTTGGAACAAGAGGCTTTGTGGCCAGCATAGAGCAGCCAAATTGAAGGGTAGGGTGGACTTGACGGATCGAATGGCCTACAGCAAATCCGATTTCTCTTTAGTTTGTAGATTTAGTTTTACAGCGTGGAACAGTGCTTCGGCCCACCGAGTCCGTGCGCGTGCCAGTCAGTCAGTCGTCAGTCAGTCAGTCAGGTCGGTCGGTCGTCAGGTCGGTCAGTCAGTCGGTGCAGCCAGTCAGTCAGCCCCAGTCAGTCAGGGTGTCAGTTGCAACCTTCAGTCAGTCGCATGTTTCGACATGCAATCATTCACGTGTACAAAGGAAGTCAAGTCAGCAGTTGTCCAGTCAATCAGTAGTCACGCACAGTCAAAGAAAGACACACACACACAACACACACACAGGGGGAAGACAACACACGTGTCGCCCTGTTTCACAAACAATCACTCGACGTGACAACAAACAAAAAAAGTGTCCAACAACTTTAGCCACCACACAAAGAAGACAGACACACACACATTTGGAACAATTTACAATTTTACCGATGCCAGGTAACTTACAAGCCTGTACGCCTTTTGAGCGCGGGAGGAAACCGGAGCGCCCGGGAGAAAAAACCCGCGCCAGGCCACGGGGAGAACGCGCAAACTCCGTACAGACAAGCACCCATGGTCAGGATCGAACCGGGGACTCTGGCGCTGTGAGGCCGCAACACACCGCCCCCGCCACCGTGTCACCCAAGCCCTGGGCAACCCTCAACCTCGAAAGCCTTGCGGGTCGATTGTTATTCTGAACATGGTTGATCCTCCCGTGTCCAGCTGCGATAGATTTAAAGTCCCAATCAATCAAGGAGACGTCAGCCCTTCTAATTTCCCACGCCAGTCTCATTCCGAGCCATTACTCTGTCCCTGTCAGAGGGGCTGCAGTTAATAAGGGCCATTCTCCGCTCAGTCAAGATCATTTAATTTCCTTTTAAGTGCAAATGCACCAAGTGAGGTGGCTCGAGCAGTGCTTTCAAGGGAGCATTAAGCAACAGAAGGTGACCAACTAGGGACTATAGACAGTCACAAAATGCTGCAGTAACTCAGCGGGACAGGCAGCATTTCTGGAGGGAAGGAATTGGCGACGTTTCAGGTCGAGACCCTTCCTCAGACTTTCTGAAAGTGCAGCAGGCTCGCCCAGAGTGACACCCAGAGGAACAACACCTCATATTTCCATTGGGCAACTTACACTCCAGCGGTATTGAAGGTTGACTTCTCTAACTTCAAGTAACCCTTGCTTTTCCTCTCACTCCATCCCTTCCCCCTTCCCAGTTCTCCGAGCAGTCTGACTGTCCTCGATTACATTTTAAACCCTGTTACCTTCTCCTAACTAACCATGATCTATTCTACATCTCCCTTGATCCCCATCCCCTTTGTCTCATTTTCACACCTTACACTTCCTTGGATGGTTTCAAGAGAGAGCTAGATAGGGCTCTTAAAGATAGCGGAGTCAGGGGATATGGGGAGAAGGCAGGAACGGGGTACTGATTGGCGATGATCAGCCGTGATCACATTGAATGGCGGTGCTGGCTCGAAGGGCCGAATGGCCTACTCCTGCACCTATTGTCACCCTGACTCTCAGTGTGAAGAAGGGTCTCGACCCAAAACGTCACCCACTCCTTCCCTCCAGAGATGCTGCCTGTCCCGCTGAGTAAAGGGGCTGTCCCACTGTACGAGCTAATTCAAGAGAAAACAAACTCGTGGTAAGCATGTAGAATGTACGTAGCGGGTACTAGGAGCTCGGGGACGTCTCTTAGCGGCTCGTAACGCTAACGCCAGGTACTCGGGAATCGCGGTAAGCTCGTGTGAAGACTCGTGAAGATTTTTCAACATGTTGAAAAATGTCCACGAGAGCCCCGAGTACCCACGAGCGGCCTTTACCGTAATTCTCCGAGTTAGAATCAGGGGAAACTCGGGAGAACTCTTGAATTAGCTCGTACAGTGGGACAGGCCCCATTACTCCAGCTTTTTGTGTCTATCTTCGGTTTAAACCAGCATCTGCAGTTCCTTCCGACACAAGAGAGAAACTACCTTGCTTCTTCCACAGTTCAGGTTTTTTAATTTGCCTCCAATTTATTTGGGTGGAACAAATGGCAATGGAGCCACAGGTTTGATTTACAAGTGGCCTTCAAGTGCTAAAGTCAATTGTGAACGCTTAATAGAAAAAAATTAGCTCTGGCTTGAGGGAGCAAAATGTCATCCTTGTGATCATTACTATTTAGAATTTAGAGATGTAGCTGGAAAAAGGCCCTTCGGCCCATCGGGTCCGCGCAGACCATCGATCACCCCATACACTAGCACTACCCTACACACAGGGGACAATTTACATTTGACAGCAGCCGATGAAACCTGCAAAGCTGTGTCGGTGCTGTCTTTACGGAGTCTGCACGCTCTCTCCGTGATCGCGTGGGTTTCCCCCGGGTGCTCCGGTTTCCTCCCACACTCCAAAGACGCGCAGTTCTTGTGAATTGTACCTGTGTGTGTGTGTAGGGTAGTGCTAGTATACGGGGTGATCACTGGACACGGTGGGCCGAAGGGCCTGTTTCCACGCTGTATCTCTAAACTAAACTAAATTTTGGAGTGTGGGAGGAAACCGGAGCACCCGGAGACGTGTGGATTTGTAGGTTCATTAGCCCTCTGTAAATTGTCCCACATGTGTAGTCTAGTTTAGTTTAGTTTAGAGATACAGCGCGGAAACAGGCCATTCGGCCCACCTAGTCCATGCCTGACCAGCGATCCCCACACACAAGCACTATCCTACACACACTAGGGACAATTTCCAATCTTTACAGAGGCCAATTAGCCTGTGGGCGGAAACCGGAGCACCCGGAGAAAACCCTCACGGTCACGGGGAGAACGTGCAAACTCCATACAGACAGCACCCGTAGTCGGGATCGAAGCAGTATCATAGAAACATAGAAACATAGAAATTAGGTGCAGGAGTAGGCCATTCGGCCCTTCGAGCCTGCACCGCCATTCAATATGATCATGGCTGATCATCCAACTCAGTATCCCGTACCTGCCTTCTCTCCATACCCTCTGATCCCCTTAGCCACAAGGGCCACATCTAACTCCCTCTTAAATATAGCCAATGAACTGGCCTCGACTACCCTCTGTGGCAGAGAGTTCCAGAGATTCACCACTCTCTGTGTGAAAAAAGTTCTTCTCATCTCGGTTTTAAAGGATTTCCCCCTTATCCTTAAGCTGTGACCCCTTGTCCTGGACTTCCCCAACATCGGGAAGCAATCTTCCTGCATCTAGCCTGTCCAACCCCTTAAGAATTTTGTAAGTTTCTATAAGATCCCCTCTCAATCTCCTAAATTCTAGAGAGTATAAACCAAGTCTATCCAGTCTTTCTTCATAAGACAGTCCTGACATCCCAGGAATCAGTCTGGTGAACCTTCTCTGCACTCCCTCTATGGCAATAATGTCCTTCCTCAGATTTGGAGACCAAAACTGTACGAAATACTCCAGGTGTGGTCTCACCAAGACCCTGTACAACTGCAGTAGAACCTCCCTGCTCCTATACTCAAATCCTTTTGCTATGAAAGCTAACATACCATTCGCTTTCTTCACTGCCTGCTGCACCTGCATGCCTACTTTCAATGACTGGTGTACCATGACACCCAGGTCTCGCTGCATCTCCCCTTTTCCTAGTCGGCCACCATTTAGATAATGGATCCAGGAATGTGTAGGTTAACCTATGATGAGCGTTTGTCGGCACTGGGCCTGTACTCGCTGGAGTTTAGAAGGTTGAGGGGAGAACCTCATTGAAACTTACAGGATAATGAACGGCATAGATAGGTTGGATGTGGAGAGGATGTTCCCACTATGGGAAGGGTCTCGGACCAGAGGTCACAGCCTCTGAATTAAAGGGCCCTCTTTTAGAAAGGAGGTGAGGAGGAACTTCTTCAGACAGAGGGCAGTTAATCTGTGGAACTCATTGCCACAGACGGCTGTGGAGGCCACGTCAGTGGATATTTTTAAGGCAGAGATAGATAGATTCTTGATTAGTACGGGTGTCAGGGGTTATGGGGAGAAGGCAGGAGAATGGGGTTAGGAGGGAGAGAAAGATCAGCCATGATTGAATGGCGGAGTAGACTTGATGGGCCGAATGGCCTAATTCTACTCCTATCACTTATGACCTACAGCAGCAGCCCCACAGCTTGGCTCCAACCCGGAGCATGCGCCCCTTGTTAGGGCGGGCATTTATGGATGGTATCGCCCTGCTGCAAGCTTCTGCTGCCACAAACGCAGGAGGAAGAAGACTTATGACCTTATGACCGAACTTGGGTCTCTGGCCCTGTGAGGCAGCAACTCTACCACTGCGCCCTAAGGGTTGTGATATGATGGCACATCAGACCAGCAAACATCTTCCTGCCTCTCTAACTGTGTGAAGTAGAGCCTAACATGTTTTGACAGTTCCATGCAGACAGCGCCTGGACTCTTAAGAAACAGATGTGCTTCTATAACAGCTAGCACATTATTACTGTGACGTTAGCATTTGGCAGCCAGTAAAAAACACATGGGCCGCTGCTGCAGGGCAAAACTACGCAGAGACGGCTCGGTGGAGCAGTGGTAGAGTCGCTCCCTCACAGCGCCAGAGGCCCGGGTTCGATCCCGTCTACGGGTCCTGTCTCTACGGAATTTGTACGTTCTCCCCGCGACCGCGTGGGTTTTCTCCAGGTGCTCCTGCTTCCTCCCACACTCCAAAGGCGTGCGGACATGGGTTGGTATAAATGGGTTGGCATAAATGTAAAAATTGTCCCTCGTGCATGTAGGACAATGTGGGGATCGCTGGTCGGACACGGACACGGTGGGCCGAAGGGCCTCATTCCGAGCTGTATCTCTAAACTAAATAAACTAAACTAAAAGTAGGGGCTGCCAATAAAAACAAGCGGTAGAGTTGCTGCCTCACAGCGCCAGAGACCCGGGTTCGATCCTGACTACGGGTGCTGTCTGTACGGAGTTTCTACCTTCTCCCCGTGACATGCGTGGATTTTCTCCGAGATCTTCGGTTTCCTCCCGCTCTCCAAAGACGTGCAGGTTTGTAGGTTAATTGGCTTGGTGAAAATCGTCCCCAGTGCGTGTAGGATGGTGTTAATAGGCAGTGATCGCTGGTCGGTGCGGACTCGGTGGGCCAAAGGGCCTGCTTCCGCGCTGTACTGTAAACCAAACTAAACTAAACTAATCCCTTCAAGTCTGACTTGCTACACATGGACACCAACCACCGGTCCTCGATTTAAGAAAAACAGCCTGAATATTATTTAAAAATATATAACATATAACCATATAACAATTACAGCACGGAAACAGGCCATCTCGGCCCTTCTAGTCCGTGCCGAACACTTATTCTCCACTAATGGTGCTGTGTGAAAAATATTGTCAATAATGTGACTATGTAATAATAATAATGGATGGGATTTATATAGCGCCTTTCTAATACTCAAGGCGCTTTACATCGCATTATTCATTCACTCCTCAGTCACACTCGGTGGTGGTAAGCTACTTCTGTAGCCACAGCTGCCCTGGGGCAGACTGACGGAAGCGTGGCTGCCAATCTGCGCCTACGGCCCCTCCGACCACCACCAATCACTCACACACATTCACACACAGGCAAAGATGGGTGATGTGTCTTGCCCAAGGACACAACGACAGTATGCACTCCAAGCGGGATTCGAACCGGCTACCTTCCGGTCGCCGGCTGAACACTTAGCCCATTGTGCCATCTGTCGTCCCTGTCGTGGCAACATAGTCACATTCTCAATCGATTCGCAATCTGCAATTAGTCATCTGAATTTTTAAATTAGACACCAACGTTTTGTAGGTTAAAGGATCTGTGTTCTTTGTAATTAATTTGAGTTTAGGAGCAAGGAGGTCCGACTGCAGATTGTACAGGCCCCTGGTGAGACCGCACCTGGAGTATTGTGTACAGCTTTGGTCACCTAATTTGAGGAAGGACATTCTTGCTATTGAGGGAGTGCAGCGTAGGTTCACCAGGTTAATTCCCGGGATGGCGGGACTGACATATGACAGAATCATAGAAAATAGGTGCAGGAGGAGGCCATTCGGCCCTTCGAGCCAGCACCGAATGGGTCGACTGGGCTTGTATTCACTAGAATTTAGAAGGATGAGAGGGCATCTTATAGTAACATATTAAATTGTTAAAGGATTGGAAAAATGTTCCCCATGTTGGGGGAGTCCAGAACCAGGGGGCACACAGTTTAAGAATAAGGGGTAAGCCATTTTGGACTGAGATGAGGAAAAACTTTTTCACCCAGAGAGTTGTGAATCTGTGGAATTCTCTGCCACAGAAGGCAGTGGAGGCTAGATGTTTTCAAGAGAGAGTTAGATATAACTCTTAGGGTTAACGGAATCAAGGGATATGGGGAGAAAGCAGGAACGGGGTACTGATTTTACTTCGGAGTCACGTGAGTGATTCCGTGAAGAACCCGCTCAGCACGCATGCGCGGCATTACGTCCAGCAGAGCAACAGCGGCACAGTGGGAGTCAGGCGCTCCCGCTATGGAGGTGAAAGAACGGACCGTCAGGTAAGCTGACGTCGGGGTTTCTTTCACAGGGAGCCTTCTGCTGTCCGGCAGAGAAGAAAGGCTCTAGAACAAACCTGTCCCCCGCTCGACTCCACGGAGGAGCGTTCCATCTGGGGGGGGGGGGGCAGCATCAGAACAGACCTGTCCCCGCTCGACTCCACGGAGGAGCGTTCCATCTGGGGGGCAGCATCAAGGCGGTACGACCGCTTACCGGGCGGTCCGCTATACCCCGACACCGCGCCGAGCCCAGCCCCGCTAGCGCCTGAGCAGCGGGCTGGAAGTAAAGCCATGGAAGAGGCATCCGGCCAGTGGCTCCGACTTATCGGACGGGGACGTCTCTCCACCCAGGCGGGGGAGAGACAGCCGCCTGAGCCGCATGGAGCGGCTCTTGGAGCAGGAGCTCCAGCGAGGTGCACCCCAGGAGGGGCGCTCTCACAGAGGGGGGTCAGGCACTCCCACCACAGTGCCTTGTGCACTGTCCATTGCTTCCTCCTTTCCAGAGGATAGCTTTGGTGACCAGGACTGGGCTGGTCAAGAACAGGGGCAATGGCTGAAGATCTCGGGAGTATGCAAGGGGTGCAGGAACAGGAAGAGCTGCTAGGTGTGGTGGACAGCTACGTGGAACCCCACGTGCAGGAGGCCGTTAAAAGCCTGACGTCAGCCATCACATCGTTTCTCCTCGTTCCATGGACAAATACGGAGATGACCACAACCTTTAGTCTTTAGTAAACAAGTCATAAGACCTGCCATAAATCCTACATTGCGGGGTTGTGCATACCCCAGCCACTGAGCCAGACCCACTGCTCTTTGGCAAAAACCTCACAAAGCATATGAAGGACATGCAAGAGGTTTTACAAAACTTTCGGCTCATGAGGGCAGGGCCGGGACGAGCAAACCAAAAACAGTAATTCCTACGCAGCAGCACCCCATCGCGTCCATCAGTCGACGTCTACCATATGGGACTGAAGAAAGCTCGGGGTCCGCATTTTATCACCGAAAGTCTTCTTTACAATTCAACACAGCTAGAATTGCCCTGCCTGTCTATTTAAAACCAGCTCCAGGACAACAGGCCATGGGGTCCCACCAGCTGGTGGTCAAACTAATACAATACAATACAATACAATACAATACAATTCAATTTATTGTCATTTGGACCCCTTGAGGTCCAAACGAAATGCCGTTTCTGCAGCCATACATTACAAACAAATAGACCCAAGACACAACATAATTTACATAAACATCCATCACATTGCTGTGATGGAAGGCCAAAAAAACTTCTCTCCACTGCACTCTCCCCCCCGATGTCAGTCAAAGTCAAAGCCCCCGGCGGGCGATGGCGATTGTCCCGTGGCCATTAAAGCCACGCCGGGTAATGCAAGGTCGCGCACCGGGTCTTGGTGTTAGAGCCCCCGGCGGGCGCTCGCAGAGACCCGCAACCATTCCAAGCCACGCGGGGCGGTGATGTAAGGCCCCGCTCCAGCTCTTCAACCCTGCAACTCGGGCGGGAGAAGTCGCCATTGCGGAAGCCCCGAAAAGCGGTCTCCCTCCAGGGACCCGCGGGCTCCCGGTGTCACTGTCCGCAAAACCCGCAGCCGCAGCCACCGAAGCTCCGGGGGTCGGGTCGCAGCAGCGTCCACCACAGCTCCACCCGCTCTGGACTCGGCCAGCTCCGTGATGGTGAGGTGAGTAGTCGGCACCACAGCCCCCGGTCTTCCTGTTGGAGGCCGCTCCTCGTTGCAGCCCCAACGACAACGGAGACCCGACAAAGAAAAGGTCGGGTCTCCCGTGCAGGGAGAGGTTTAAAAGTTACCCCCTCCCCCCCACACCACCCCCACCCCCCCCCCCCCCCCCCCCACACACACATACCCCAATCAAAAATAACAAAAACTACATAAAATCATAGACATAAAATAATAAAAATGCAGACGGACTGCAGAGGCCGCTGCTGACGAGAGTCGCGCCGCCCACCGGATTTTACTTTTTTACTTCGGAGTCACGTGAGTGATTTGATCTGTATTGAGGGGTATATGCTCAAAACACTAATGTTGATGGCACTTGTATCTGCACAGAGGGTCCAGTCACTACACCTATTGCGACTGGACAACATGATCACAGCTCCAGACCAGATCTCTGTCGTTATCCAGAGAATGATCAAACAGAGCAGACCAGGAACACCTAATCCAGTCGTGGAATTCCGGGCTTACCCGTCAGAAACACGGTTATGTGCCATGACCTTACTATCCTACATAGACACAACCAAAATACTCGAGGGAGATGAAAAGCCTTGTGGGTCAGTCATAAAAAACCTTATGGTCGGGTGACGAGCCATTTCGAGATGGCTCAAGCAGGTGCTAAAAGCTGCTGGGATAAAAACTAACATGTACAAATTTCATTCCACCAGGGCAGCATCCATGTCGACGGCTAAAAGAATGGACGTGCCTATAAACCACATCCTGGCTACAGCAGGATGGTGGGAGAAAGACCGTTCAGAAATTTTATAATAAGCCGTTGGCAAAACCTGTTTTATTTGCAGGAAAGATTTTACAGACTGCAAATATTTAATTTAAGCCCAGGGGAGCAATTTAATTTCTTTGTTGTTATTGTTAAAAAATACCATTGTGTTTTTCTACAAACAGATTAATTGGTTGGTTACGATAACACACTTCCTCCCTCAAGGACTTCGGCAGTGATGTAGTAATAACTGTTACACGGCATGAAATCACAGAGCTTTGAAATCTTCACGGAATCACTCACGTGACTCCGAAGTAAAATAGTAAGATTAAACGAGAACTTACCAGTTTGAAGTTTGATCTGTATTTTATGAGGAGTTACGATGAGGGATTACGTGCCCTCCGCTCCCACCCTCAATAATATGGGTCAAATTCATAAACTGATGTCTCCTTGTCGTTACTATGTTTACTTCAATAACTGTGTCTATCTGTGATTCCACACCGCTGCTTGAAGTATGCCGCGCATGCGTGCTGAGCGGGTTCTTCACGTAATCCCTCATCGTAACTCCTCATAAAATACAGATCAAACTTCAAACTGGTAAGTTCTCGTTTAATCTTACTATTTTGGATGATCAGCCATGATCATATTGAATGGCGGTGCTGGTTTTCAAGAGCCAGATGGCCTACTCCTGCACCTATTTTCTATGTTTCTAATGTACATCTACAGCAGAGAAGATTTGAAATTAAGATTAGTGTATGGAAATTTCATCCATATTTTAACATAAGCCTGTGAATTCATGCAGAGCTGAGAATCTCACTCCTATTTAGCCACCTGGGTCTATGTCTAGGAAGCAAAGAAGGTGCTCATCAAATCACACCGCAAAGAGTTGCCAAGCCGATCAGATAAGTGACTCTGGAGACTCAGGAAGCTGCAGATGCTGGAATCTAGTGTGGAAGAAGGGTCTCGACCCGAAACGTCACCCATTCCTTCTCTCCAGAGACGCTGCCCTTCCCGCTGAGTTACTCCAGCTTTTTGTGTCAATCTCCGGACTGTAAATGTTTGCCAAGGCATGAAGTTGGATTTTTAAAAAAAATTTCCGTGGAGTCCCAGCCCAGCTAATTACAGCTGCATTGCTGCTTGCCCCAAAGCAATCAGGGCCTGCCAAACAGGCTTTGAACCTGGGCCAAAACTGGGCTAATCCTCGCGGCGATCGGCAGAGCAGCGAGCGGTGTTGAGGGAGGCAGCTGTTTGATCCTCCCCGCACCAGCTGCAAAGTTTCACAATTAAAAATCCTGACGCTGATTGGATTTATAAAGCTGTGTTAGTGCTCCAGGGTGGGGGGAATAATTCCTGCTCTCGCCTTGGATCCGTCATTCATTTTCATTCATTTTCATTCATTCATCATCGTTGAAAACATCAGCGACGCAGTGGCGCTGGTTTCCGACGGGAACGGTGACGGACGCACCACACATCTCTGTCCTCCAGTTCCTGCGGACTTCCGCCGCTGGAAGTATCGGATGTTGGTGTGTGTGTGTGTGTACTTTATCATCATTCCTTACAATGCTGTGTACGACAGTGATCGCAACTACTGAAGTGTGGATGGCCGTGGGCTCACTCGAAGCTCATCCGCCCTTTGACAGGTCTTGTTTTTGGTCCTGCTGGGGGTCCACAGCCCCCTCCTCACCTGGCAAACCAGGTGGGGGAGACAGTTTAGTTGCCGACTCTCCGACCATGGAGCAGGTAGCACGGGATTACATGGTACCCGTGGCGGGGGGGGGGGGGGGGGGGGGGGGGGAACTCCCCCCGACCTGGCCTTGGATCACCTTCCATTTAAGACTAGTCATTATTTTAATTGCGGAGTAGACTAGATGGGCCGAACGGCCCGATTCTGCTCCTATCACTTATGAATTTACGGCTTGGATCGAATGCTAAACGATGCTTCATTTATTCCCACTCGATGCTCTCCATCTATTAACCAGCTCTCTGTCCGCATCAGTATGTTATCCCCATTCTGTGTTCTCGGACCTGCCGACTAACCGACTTTAACGGTTACCCCCGAAAACCCAAACACCTAACGCTCACTGCATCCCCCTTATCTATTCCACCAGTCTATCACAACTTTGGTAGATTAGTCAAACATGATTTACCTCTCATAAATCTGCATTAATTCCACTTTATCCTGTTATGTTTCTCAAGCTGTTCTGCTTTTCATCTGTTGTTGTAGACCTCAGCGTTTTCACAACCATTGGTGTCGGGCAAACAGGTAAAGCCCCTGTCCCACTTAGGAAACCTGAACGGAAACCTCTGGAGACTTTGCGCCCCGCCCAAGGTTTCCGTGCGGTTCCCGGAGGTTTTTGTCAGTCTCCCTACCTGCTTCCACTACCTGCAACCTCCGGCAACCACCTGCAACCTCCGGGAACCGCACGGAAACCTTGGGTGGGGCGCAAAGTCTCCAGAGGTTTCCGTTCAGGTTTCCTAAGTGGGACAGGGGCATAACTCAGCTGGGACAGGCAGCATATCTGGAGAGAAGGAATGGGTGCTGCCTGACCCGCTGAGTTACTCCAGCATTTTGGTGTCTACAATTGTCCCTAGTGTGTGTGTAGGATAGTGTTAACTTGCGGGGATCAGCGGTCAGTGCGGGCTCGGTGGGCCTGTTTCCACGCTGTATCTCTAAACTAAACTAAACTAAAGTCTAAAGTGAAATCTAACTACTCAAGCCTTCAGTACACTTTTTCTGACGCATATTTCCTGCAGCATCTCGTTCTCATTAAGTCATGATGAGGGCTGAGATCGTTTAATTGTCACATAGACTGGGAACAGATCAATGAAATTCTTACTTGCTGTAGCTTCTGAAGCACATTTAAACGCCACCACACAAAACATAAATCTACAATAAATCACCAGTTATTTTAGATAAACCAGACTCCAAGTCCTTGATTGCCTCAAAGATTTAGCGCGCCTTCCATGAATAAAGATGCATAAAGAACTAATTATTGAATTCCACTGCCGTTGACTTAAGGGGCTGTCCCACTGTACGAGGTCATTCAAGAGCTCTCCCCAGTTTAAAAAAAAATCAAACTCGTGGTAAGCACGTAGAATGTACGTAGCGGGTACGTCGGAGCTCGGGGACGTCTCTTAGCGGCTCGTAACGCTAACGGCAGGTACTCGGGAAACGCGGTAAGCTCGGGAAGACTCGTGAAGATTTTTCAACATGTTGAAAAATGTCCACGAGAGCCCCGAGTACCCACGAGCGGCCATTACCGTAATTCTCCGAGTTCGAATCAGGGGAAACTCGGGAGAACTCTTGAATTAGCTCGTACAGTGGGACAGGCACTGTGAGTTCTCCTTTCTCTGGCTTTCTCTACAGGAACGGGGGGTACTGAATGTGGATGATCAGCCATGATCGCAGTGATTGACAGTGCTGGCCAGAAGGGCTGAATAGCCTACTCCTGCACCTAATGTCTATTGTCTATTGTCTGTAAGAGATTCACTGTGGCGGCAGCGGTAGAGTTCCTGCCTCACAGCGCCAGAGATCCGGGTTCGATCCTGACCACGGGCGCTGTCTGTGCGGAGTTTGTACGTTCTCCCCCGTGACCTGCGTGGGTTTTCTCCGGATGCTCCGGTTTCCCCCCACACTCCAAAGACATGCGTGGTTTGATAAAATTGCATATTGTCCCTCATGTGTGATGGATAGATAGTGTTAATGTGCGGGGATCGCTGGTTGGCACGTAATAGGTGGGCCGAAGGGCCTGTTTCTGCGCTGTATCTCTAAACTAAACCCCATTCTCCCCATAACCCCTGACACCCACGTACTAATCAAGAATCTACCCATCTATCTCCGCTTTAGACAATAGACAATAGACAATAGGTGCAGGAGTAGGCCATTTAGCCCTTCGAGCCATTCAATGTGATCATGGCTGATCATCCCCAATCAGTACCCCGTTCCTGCCTTCTCCCCATATCCCCTGACTCCGCTATCTTTAAGAGCCCTATCTAGCTCTCTCTTGAAACCATCCAAGGAAGTGCAAGGTGTGAAAATGAGACAAAGGGGATGGGGATCAAGGGAGATGTAGAATAGATCATGGTTATTTAGGAGAAGGTAACAGGGTTTAAAATGTAATCGAGGACAGTCAGACTGCTCGGAGAACTGGGAAGGGGGAAGGGGGAAGTCCTATCTCGCTCCCGCCTTAAAAATATCCATTGTCTTGTCCTCCGCAGCCTTCTGTGGCAACGGATTCCACAGATTCACCAAGGGGGAGAACGTGCAAACTCCACACACACAAACCTCGTGTTTCTGGCGCCATAAGGGAGCAGCTCTACCCGCTGCGCCACCGTGAGGAGCTGAAGGAAGCAGGGGTCAAAACAAGCGGCCCGAAGACGTTGACGTGTCTTCGAGAGCGGGAGAGATTCCAAACTTTACAAACATCTTCCTCAGGTCTTACACGGATTTTAATTTCTCCTGTCAGTTATGGATGAACCAGTTTTCCTCTTAGTGTTGTCGTGCCCCCAAGAAACATATTTTTCATCTGCAACTTATGCATTATTTACTGTATTTAAATGCTAACCACAATAGCTATCAACGTATTCTCCAGTCAGCCCCAGCCGAATCCCTTCTCTTGTTGTGGCAGTGATCTTTTTCCTTTATATTTCAGGCGTTGGTTTCACAGAGAATTACATCACTTTCAAACCCAATATAAAACTCTACAAGATCATCAATCAACCCTTTCCCAAGGCTTAAAGTTAGATGCAGAATAACCCTTGTCCCTGTTTGATTCTTCAACATATTGATCTAGAGAAGCATCCCATACGCATTTTATCTTCCATCTAAAACATTCAACCTGTGGGTTAAACGCTCCCTTGTTAAACAACCCCCCTATTTCTCTTGTTAAGTGCCGCATTCAATATTACAATTAACCCTTGACATCTTATAAATAACTCGTAACCCGAATGTGGATCCAAGATCCAGACTCCCATACGCGAGGGATGAATTCTCCATCTTCCAATCTACCTCTTTGCCACCCTCGCACTTTTTTCCCCCATCCGCACTTTCTCTGTGGATGTAAAACTATATCCTGCCCTCTGTTCATTTTCTCTTTTGCTGAGCATGCTGTAATTAGAAACGTAGAAAATAGGTGCGGGAGTAGGCCATTCGGCCCTTTGTGCCAGCTCCGCCATTCAATATGATCATGGCAGATTTTCCACAATAGGGGGGTCGAGCTCCCAGACGGTGGGGAAGGAACTGCAGATGCTGCTTTACACCAAAGATAGACGCAAAACGCCGGAGTAATGCCCCTGTCCCACTTAGGAAACCTGAACGGAAACCTCTGGAGACTTTGCGCCCGACCCAAGGTTCCCGTGCGGTTCCCGAAGGTTTCTGTCAGTCTCCCTACCTGCTTCCACTACCTGCAACCTCCGGCAACCACCTGCAACCTCCGGGAACCGCACGGAAACCTTGGGCGGGGCGCAAAGTCTCCAGAGGTTTCCGTTCAGGTTTCCTAAGTGGGACAGGGGCATAACTCAACGGGTCAGGCAGCATCTCTGGAGAGAAGGAATGGATGATAGTGGAGAATTATTGGTCTTTATTCACAGAGTGATGGTGATTTGGTTCTTCAATTCTTTAGCCAATATCGCTGAGAGGCCTTTGGTATTAAATCCTCCTTCCAATGTAGACAGAAGTTGTGGGTCCTTCCTTGCTGGCCAGTAATGCCAAGCACACTGGCTGGTCAGGCCAGTTCCTTTAGCTCTGTTTCCAAAATTCATTTACTGCTGTTAATGAAGGCATATCTCAGAGGCTCGGTGAAACTAACATAGACAACTAGATTAGTGCGATTTTTCTTTCGACTTTAGCTTTGAGAGAAGCAGAGTGGAAACAGGCCCTTTGGCCCAATGAAGATCGACGCAAAACGCTGGAGTAATTCAGCGGGGCAGGCAGCATCTCTGGAGAAACGGACAAAGGACAGAGACGAGGAAAACCTTTTTCACGCAGATACTTTCAAGAGAGAGCTAGATAGGGCTCTTAAAAATTGCGGAGTCAGGGGATATGGGGAGAAGGCAGGAACGGGGTACTGATTGGGGATGATCAGCCATGATCACATTGAATGGCGGTGCTGGCTCGAAGGGCCGAATGCACCTATAATCTGTTGTCTACTATGAATCTATGGAATTCTCTGCCTCAGAAGGTAGTGGAGGCCAATACGCTGGATGTTTTCACGTGAGAGTTAGATTTAGCTCTTGGGGCAAACGGAATCAAGGGATATGGGGAGAAAGCAGGAACGGAGTACTGATTCTGGATGGTCAGCCATGATCATATTGAGTGATGGTGCTGGTTCGAAGGGCCGAATGGCCTGCTCCTGCTCCTGCACCTATTTTCCGTCTTTTTTTCTATGTTTCTAAGTGACGTTTCGGGTCGAGACCCTTCTTCAGACCTGTAATGTCACCTAGTTCCTGTTCTCCAGAGATGCTGGAAATAGACACAAAATGCTGGAGTAACTCAGCGGGACGGGCAGCATCTCTGGGGAGAAGGAATGGGTGACGTTTCATGTCGAGACCCTTCGTCAGATGCAGAGATGCTGCCTGACCCACTGACCCACTGAGTTACTCCAGCGTTTTTGTGTCTGCCTTCTCTCTGCAGATCTGGAATTCTGTTATTTGAACTAAAAAAGCTTTTTTTTTTATTTCCCCCCCCCCCCCCAACTTAAATCCCCAAATTGATTTGTAAGTACTCGCACAGAAAAAGCGTTCTGTCAGGAGCAGTAACTGACAGCTCAGTCCAGCTCATTCGACACAGTATCGTAGAATTGTAGAACAGTGTCAAAGAACAAGCCGTCATCTTGACTTCTGTTGTTTAAAGCAACCCTTTGATCTCTTTGTCTCACCTTGTTAGAATAAGCTTAAGAATGCTTTTTAATTAAGTCCGTGGAAATAGAAATCGGGAGAAATGCCTTTGCGCTCTCCCCTTTCTCCCCTGCATCTTGTTCACCGTGTCTATTCACTTAGAACATAGAACAGTACAGGACAGACACAAAATGCTGGAGTAAGTCAACGGGCCAGGCTGCATCTCTGGAGTCAAGGAATGGGCGACGTTTCGGGTCCTCGGTCTGAAGAAGGGTTTTTAAAAAATAAAAAAAAATTAATTATTTATTTATTTATTTATTTATTTATTAGAAGTACGGTAAATTACAATAACACACAACACCTATATCTTAATACATTTTTTGTACCGCTTCATTTTTTTGAGCTTTAAGAAAAAGATAGAAGTAAGGAAAGTAAAGAAAGTGCGCAAGAGTCGTGAAGTGCAAGAGAGTGTTGGGAAAAGAAAGCCCCTTAGAAAAGAAGTTAGATAAGGAAGTAAAGTAAGAAAGTAGACCCTAGAAAAGAAAGAAAAAGAAAGTAGGGACAATCGCTCTATTATAACATTAAACTCAGCAGAAAGACTACCAACCAAGTCTGTTTTTGTTGTTTTACCTCCCATTGCCAGGTCCTGATACCATTATTATTTATTTATTTTTAAAATTACTATTGCACCTCATGCTTGTAATAGGTCCATAAACGTAGACCACGTCTTTTGGAATTGGTTTGCTTTACCTGCTAAGAGGAATCTCATCTCTTCCAGATGTAATGTTTCAAACATATTTGATGTCCACAGTTTTATTGTTGGTGTGGGCGCATTTTTCCAAAATTTAAGTATGAGCTGAAGAAGGGTCTCGATCTGAAACGTCACCCATTCCATTTTCTCCAGAGATGCTGCCTGTCCCGCTGAGTTACTCCAGCTGTTTGTGTCTATCTTCGCCACCCAGTGTTCGCAATAATAAACAAAGAAGGGAAGAGATTGAACTTTTTTTTTGCCTCCCATCGCAGTGAGGAATGTGGAGGGGTCACTGTGGTGGATGTTTGTGTGAAAATGTCTTCGGTGTGTTCCGTTGCTTTTTATTTGTATGACTGACTTGGCAAATTAAATTCCTCGTATGTTGCAAAACATACTTGGCTATTAAAGTATTATTGTATTGTATTGTATTGTGTTGTATCTCTGGCCTTTGTAGACCATCTGGCTATCAAACACCCTCCCGCCCACCTGCCTTACCTGCCAGGATTTATTCACCAGAGATGCTGCCTGATCCGCTGAGTTACTCCGGCTTAATGTGTCTGTCATCGGAATTTCAACCACAGCTCAGACCCGTGACATCTCACATGGCTTTCCGATTCCATCTCCATGTTTCCTTGAGCATTCACTGCCCGACTTCACGCTAGTGTTTACAATAAAACCGCGCGCAGAGCTGCTAACCCAGATGTTTCAACGTGCAGGAAGGAACTGCAGACGCTGGTTTAAACCGAAGATAGACACAAAAAGCCAGAGTAACCCAGCGGGACAGGCAGGCAGCATCTCTGGAGAGAAGGAATGGGAGACGTTTCGAGTCGAGACCCTTCTTCAGACTGATGGACTTAAGGATAAGGGAGACAAGAGATATAGACGGTGATGTGGAGAGATAAAGAACAATGAATTAATGATTTGCAAAAAAGTAACGCATTGTCTGGGTGTGAGTCTCCCTGACGTTAGGCTTTGGGGTTACAGCGAGGAAACAGTTCAGTTTCGTTTATTGTCACATGTACCGAGGTACAGTGAAAAGCTTGTTGTTGCCTGCTAACCAGTCAGTGAGAAAACAATACATGATTACAATCGATCCATTCACAGTGTACAGATACATGATAAGGGAATAACGTTTAGTGCGATCATGGATGGTCCCTGGGACTCGAATGAGTTAGATAGTAGTTCAGCACCGCTCTCTGGTTGTGGTAGGATGGTTCAGTTGCCTGATAACAGCTGGGATGCAACTGTCTCCGAATCTGGAGGTGTGCGTTCGTTTTCACACTTCTGTACCTTTTGCCCGATGGGTGAGGGGAGAAGAGGGAGTGGCCGGGGTGCGACTGGTCCTTGATGATGCTGCTGGCCTTGCCGAGGCATAAATGGAGTCAATAGAAGGGAGGTTGGTTTGTGTGGTGGTCTGGGCGGCGTCCACAATTCGCTGCAATTCCTTACTGTCTTGGATGGAGCTGTTCCCACAGGCCCTTCGGCCCATCGAGGCTGTGCCGACCAGCGATCACCCCGTACACTGGCACTATCCTACGCACACACAAGGGACAACTTACTTTTTTTTTTAACCGTGACTCTACGATTCTAATTCTAAACTTGAAATTCCTTCTGTTAATTCTGGAGGTTGTAGTTTAAACTGCAGGTGACAGAGTTTTTAATACTTTGTTTGATAAACAGCACTCAAGTGCTTTGTCCTGATTATAGTTATGCCAGCTACAATCATTTTTTAAAAGAGATTTATGTTTCCTGGTATAAATTAAACTCTTTGGTGTATATACAGAGGAGGGAGTTTGGAGGATAATCTTTACAAGTTGTAAATCATCCTGTTAAGTCTTTAGAATGAAATAAAATGGGACCTGGGTTGTTTGGGAGGTTGGGTTCTTTATATTCCAAAAGTACTTGAGGTGAAAGGACAACAATGTGATCAGAAGATCAGCCCTGGGGAAGGACATACACACACACACACACACACACACACACACACACACACACACACACACACACACACACACACACACACACACACACACACACACACACACACACACACACACACACACACACACACACGCAATTGAACGCACACTTGTATACAGACACATGCATGTGTATATGCATGCTTGCATAGACACACTCGCATGTATACCCATGTGCACATAGGCGCAAACATGCGTGAACACATTCACTCAAATATGCATGCATACACACACACAAACACATCTATACAAAAACGAACAAATACACACTCACACACACAGACACGCACACACATATACATACACCCACACACACACAAACACACAACCATTAACGCACTAACGCACACACACTAACACACACAAACATTAACACATACACACTAACGCACACACACTAACACACACAAACATTTACACATACACACTAACATACACACTAACACATGCCCACTCACACTTACACACACACACAAACATAAACTCACACACACTAACATACACACTAACACATGCCCACTCACACTTACACACACACACAAACATTTACTCATGCACACTAACATACACACTAACACGTGCCCACTCACACTTACACACACACACAAACATAAACATGCACACTAACATACACACTAACACATGCCCACTCACACTAACACACACACTTCAGATTTTTACCTCCAGCTCCATATCGTAGCTGTCTGTGTAAATTTTCTATTAATATTTCAGTGGCAAAACTCATTGCATCCTAATGACTGAAAAGAAAAAAATTACAGTGAACTAAATGCAATCTCAGCTCAATTTGTTTAGAGATATTTTGTTGCGTGCAAGTTGCCATTATGCTAATGTGATGGAAAATATTACAGGGATCATTCAATGTGAAATATTTCTAGGCATCGAACTGCTGAAGAACATTCTGAATCCGGATGCAATGGGTAAAATGCTGCCAGAGAACCAGCTACAAAATGCAGCAGCAATGCCTTCTGTGTAGGAAGGAACTGCAGATGCTGGTTTACACCAGGGATAGACACCAAGTGCTGGACACCAACTCAGCGGGACAGGCAGCATCTCTGGAGGCAAGGAATGGGTGACGTTTCGGGTCGAGTTCCTTCCTCAGACGCAAAAAAGACACCCATTTCTTCTCTCCAGAGATGCTGCCTGCCCCGCTGAGTTACTCCAGCATTTTGTGTCTATCTTCGGGGGATATGTTCTGGATCTATTAAGTGTGATCGGTGGAACTAGATGAACCTTGCTTAATGTTTAAAATCTTTTAATCATTCCCCACCCAATTATCCTGCAAGTAATCTCTAACTTATTCTCACTAATTATAACACTGGGGTACAGTACTGGTGGGCAGTGGCGGACTGGGTCTAACAATATTGGTGGCCAGGAGACAAAGGGGGCCCACTTGATATAGGGGGCCCACTTCATCAGGGGCCCACTTGCCATCGGGCAAGCTGACACCCTGGCCAGTCCACCACTGCTGGTGGGGACGGGTCTGTGTGTATAGCAGTGGGGTACAGTACTGGTGGGGATGGGTCTGTGTGTATAGTACTGGGGTACAGTACTGGTGGGGATGGGTCTGTGTGTATAGTACTGGGGTACAGTACTGGTGGGGATGGGTCTGTGTGTATAGTACTGGGGTACAGTACTGGTGGGGATGGATCTGTGTGTATAGTACTGGGGTACAGTACTGGTGGGGACGGGTCTGTGTGTATAGTACTGGGGTACCGTACTGGTGGGGATGGGTCTGTGTGTATAGTACTGGGGTACAGTACTGGTGGGGATGGGTCTGTGTGTATAACACTGGGGTACAGTACTGGTGGGGATGGGTCTGTGTGTATAACACTGGGGTACAGTACTGGTGGGGATGGGTCTGTGTGTATAGTACTGGGGTACAGTACTGGTGGGGATGGGTCTGTGTGTATAACACTGGGGTACAGTACTGGTGGGGATGGGTCTGTGTGTATAGTACTGGGGTACAGTACTGGTGGGGATGGGTCTGTGTGTATAGTACTGGGGTACAGTACTGGTGGGGACGGGTCTGTGTGTATAGTACTGGGGTACAGTACTGGTGGGGATGGGTCTGTGTGTATAACACTGGGGTACAGTACTGGTGGGGACAGGTCTGTGTGTATAACACTGATGTATATCTCATTGGTGACTCTCGGATTATCCGTGACTTGATTTTACTGGTGTTACCTTGCACCAAACATAATCTCCTTATCAATAGACAACAGACAATAGACAATAGGTGTTCAAAAAGGAACTGCAGATGCTGGAATATCGAAGGTACACAAAAGTGCTGGAGAAACTCAGCGGGTGCAGCAGCATCTATGGAGCGAAGGAAATAGGCGACGTTTCGGGCGAAACCCTTCTGCAGACAATAGACAATAGGTGCAGGAGTAGGCCATTCGGGCCTTCGAGCCAGCACCACCATTCAATGTGATCATGGCTGATCATCCCCAATCAGTACCCCGTTCCTGCCTTCTCCCCATATCCCCTGACTCCTGCTATTTTTAAGAGCCCTATCTAGCTCTCTCTTGAAAGCATCCAGAGAACCTGCCTGCACCGCCCTCCGGAGGAAGAGTATGACTGTCCTCTCCTCTCCATAGGGTCGTCTCCTTGTGGGTCTGCATTGATGTCTGTAGAGGCCAATCCGCGATCCACACACCTTGGTGCAACGTGGGCACTGGAGTTGGTCGTTGGTCTCCTTGACGTGCAGCTCCTTCCTGCACGGATTCCCTCCAGGAACGCCTGTCCAGTGCAATGTGCTCCCAGTTGCTCAATGTGATGTGGAATTTCTCCAAACTGTACTTGCTGTTGTACAGTACCGGTGGGGACGGGTCTGTCGCTGTTTAGCTCCTCGAGAGCTGCTGCAGAAGTTTGTAGTACCATTATCACAGCCTTCCAAAGCAAATTGATCACCAACCAGAAGTTCCTTTGCCTTCATTAATAAGAATCAGGATCAGTTGCCGAGACTAATTTCGTGCTAAACCAAGGGGAGAAAATTAATTAGAAATTTAAATTAAAATGCTCTTTTTTTTTTTATCCCAAAGTGAAATAAAGACACAGCTGAGTCCACACTTTTTCCGATAGTTTCATGCAGAATCTTTAATTATTTTCACGGATTATTAGGGAAAAATTCAAATTCAGCTGGTTGTGTTCATCAACATGGGTTGCAGAACGATGCCTCACGAGACCGCCTTGTTCCACGGCCGGCTGCTTGCTGTTATCTCCGGATTGTAGACTTCAAGATGTTTTCCACGCGATTATGCATTTGAATAAATTGCAAGCCCAGGCCATCGCGCAAACCAACCTCCCTTCCCGTCGACTCCATCTACACCTCACGCTGCCTTGGCAAGGCCAGCAGCATCATCAAGGACCAGTCTCACCCCGGCCACTCCCTCTTCTCCCCTCTCCAATCTGGTCAAAAGGTACAGAAGTGTGAAAACGCACACCTCCAGATTCAGGGACAGTTTCTTCCCAGCTGTTATCAGGCAACTGAACCATCCTACCACAACCAGAGAGCAGTCCTATCTACTATCTACCTCATAGGAGATACTTGGACTATCCTTGATCGGACTTTACTGGCTTTACCTTGCACTAAACTTTATTCCCTTATCATTGAATTGAATTGAATTGAATTGAATTGAATTCCTTTATTGTCATTCAGACCTTATGGTCTGAACGAAATTTTGTGCCTGCAGTCATACATACAATCATACAATAATAAACAACAATAAACACAAATTAACATCCACCACAGTGTATCCTCCAAGCACCTCCTCACTGTGGTGGAGGCAAAAATCTTAGGGCTGCAGTCTCTTCCCTCCTCTTCTCCCTCTGCGCTGAGGCGATTCCCCACCGGGCGATGGCACAAACAGTCCCGCGGCTCACCGAACCCCGCAAACGGGCCGGCTCAAACACCGCGGCCCGGGGTTGGTCGAAGCTGCCGCCCTCCAGTCCAGCAGAGGCAGCCGCTGGCCCGCGGCTCAACCCCGGACTCAGGTCACCGCCGCCAGAACGCCGTCCCAGCCACCCGAGCACCGTTCCAGCCCCGAGCCGGATCGCCCTCACGTGAGTGCCGTTCCTCCCTCGAGCTGGGCCGCTCCGACGGGAGTGCCGTTCCTCCCTCGAGCTGGGCCGCTCCGACGGGAGTGCCGTTCCTCCCTCGAGCTGGGCCGCTCCGACGGGAGCGCCATTCCACCTCGGGCTGGGCCGCTCCGACGGGAGCGCCATTCCACCCTCGGGCTGGGCCGCTCCGACGGGAGCGCCATTCCACCCTCGGGCTGGGCCGCTCCGACGGGAGAGCCACAGCCCCTCACGGGAGAGTCTCAGCTCCTCGCCAGGCCACCCTCACGGGAGCGTCACAGCCCCTCACGGGAGCGCCGTTCCAGCCCCGAGCTGGGCCGCCCTCACGGGAGCGAGCCCAGGGTGAGTCCTGACTGGCTGCCTCCGGAGTCTCGAGGTCGCCAGCTCCGCCATTAGGCCTCAGCGCAGACGGAGGCAGAGAAGGGGGATACGACAAAAAAGTCGCATTCCCCCGAAGTGCCGGATTTACCTCTAGGCTTGATAGGCTGAAGCCTAGAGCCTCAAAATCTAGGGGGCCTCCGGCCAAGGTGTATAATATTGTTGACACTGTCATAGGCCTTTCTTAGATATGCTGTCACAACGCACTGTAGTCTCTAAACAACCCTTCAGTAATTTTCCTTGCCCTCCATTTCAGAATAATACTGTTTTAAGCCGATAACTCGACACTAGCACTGGCAATAAATGAATTTTTTAAAGCACAGCTTTCCAGCCCCTTCTCTCAGTGGCCACGCTCGGCTGCACATCGGTGTCAATCTGGTGGCACCAGGGTGCGGCAATCTTTCACACGTGCTCCAGTAAGCAGCGATGGCGGGTGCAGCCAGGCTACAAAAGTCAAAACCCAGGGATAAGTAGGAAAGTGCAAAGATATTTGAACTAGGAAGTTGGCAAGGAGCATCTTTGTTAACGATAGGAAAAAGCATACTCGCTTTGTAAACGGTTTTTGGAAGCAGATTTGATTCAGATTTTGCAATATAATTGTCAATTAGTGTGAAAAATATACATATTCTAGATGCGCTGGGACACATCCTCAGTGCTGTGACCTGGGGTTATTGGATGTTTCAGGTCTCACAACATCAGGCACCCTCGCCTAAGCGACCCAGCTGGGGTTGATCAAGCCCCGACTTGGTTCCCAGCAGCAACCGCCCACGGATCAGCCATCTTAGTAACCACTCTGCAGTAGTTGGGAGACTCCAGTGCGTGGAGGGACTGGGCTCTGTGGGGTGAGTCCTGGCCGGGCTCCTCCTGCCTCTCACCAGGTTCAAGGCTGCTTTCTCCTTCTCCGAGCATTTCATTCTCGCCTGATGGATTTTTAGGCCATGGTGGCTCATTAGGCCTTTCCGTAGCTTTATTGGGAGTCTTGCTCATAAAAGAAACAGACTGGGGTGCTAACCCAGCCTGTCCCTTTAAGAAATATTTCCCAAATATTATACAGAAAAAAAAAAAAAAAATCTTCACTCAAGTGGATCCCATTTTGTGAGAACTTCATGTTTTCCTTTCTAATAACTGTTGAAGATTAATTTTACTTTTTATTTTCAGATGCTAATCTGAGCATGAGTAAAAGATTTGAAAGTGGTGCTAGCAAGCACAAGAGATACTTGACAATGATACGGTAAAGAAGTTAAGACCAATCATTGCTTTCTTGGGTCAGCCACTGACAGAGGCAACAAGTGGCAGGGGTGAAGCAGATACATGGATACTAATAATAGTAATAATAATAATACATTTTATTTATGGGCGCCTTTCAAGAGTCTCAAGAACACCTTACAAAAATTTAGCAGGTAGAGGAAAAACATGTAAGCGGAATGAAATAAATAGTAGAGACATGACTAGTACACAAAGTAAAGACAGAATTCAATTCAAAACACAATATGAGGCAATTAATGCACAGATGAAAAGGGACGAGGACGTGGGGCTAAGGATAGGCAGAGGTGAAGAGATGGGTCTTGAGGCGGGACTGGAAGATGGTGAGGGACACGGAATTGCGGATCAGTTGGGGGAGGGAGTTCCAGAGCCTGGGAGCTGCCCTGGAGAAGGCTCTGTCCCCAAAACTGCGGAGGTTGGACTTGTGGATGGAGAGGAGACCGGCTGATGTGGATCTGAGGGACCGTGAGGGTTGGTAGGGGGAGAGGAGGTCAGTGAGATATGGGGGGGGGGGGGCAGATGGTGGAGGAACACAAGGAAATCAGTGTGGAGGAGCTATCCAGCTAACTACTAGCATTCAACCTGAAGAAATCCTCCCTGAAACTGAAGCAGGACGTGGAACAGCAAGCTGAATATGAGGAAGCAGCCATGATGCCAACTCAAAATGAAATTATAGAACTAATTCAGGAGTCACTTAATGAACAGGGAGAGGTTAAAGAGATAATGTGGATAGTCAGAATTTCCAGCTCACACCTGGTAAGGTAGGCCAAGTCCAAGGTCTTCCAGACTCAGATATAGATGATGCCAAACATAGATCTACTGTAACAGACGTTGGTTTGTGGACAGAATTATCACATGGGGACGTATCCTATTGGGTAGAAAGGGGGCCCTCTCAAGTTCAGTATTGTTGTGGACCATTTTCAAATTCCAAGCGAGTGTATTATCATGTATCGGTACACTGTTTTTTTGTTTGTTTTAAAAAAAAAATTATTAGAAGTAAGTACAGTAATATGGTACTGTAGATACCAAGTATATATTGACATTACATTTCATGTACAGCTTCATTTAAAAAAAAAATTTAAACAGTAAAAAGGAGACAGAAAAAGAATAGAAAAGAAATAGAGAGGTGTGTGCTACTGGAAAGTGAGAAAAAGGAAAGGAGAAAAGAAAGAAAATAGAGAGAAAAGAAGAAGAGGTAGAAAGCAGAAGAATAAAGGAGAGATAGCTATTTATTATTCTTGACCACCATTCACCCAATCCTCAAACCCATCATTTCTATGTTCTGATTGTGCCTACATCATCGGCTCTGACCTTCCTTCCATCGAGGGGATTTATCGCAGTCGCTGCCTCAAAAAGGCTGGCAGTATCATCAAAGACCCACACACCATCCTGGCCACACACTCATCTCCCCGCTACCTTCAGGTAGAAGGTACAGGAGCCTGAAGACTGCAACAACCAGGTTCAGGAATAGCTACTTCCCCACAGCCATCAGGCTATTAAACCTGGCTCGGACAAAACTCTGATTATTAATAACCCATTATCTGTTATTTGCACTTTATCAGTTTATTTATTCATGTGTGTATATATTTATATCATGGTATATGGACACACTGATCTGTTTTGTAGTCAATGCCTACTATGTTCTGTGTGCTGAAGCAAAGCAAGAATTTCATTGTCCTATACAGGGACACATGACAATAAACTCACTTGAACTTGAACTTGAACTTGAACTTGTGTTGCACCATATGCTTCTAAGCAGTTGACAAATGGAGACCAAATCCTTAAGAATTGGTCTACTTTGTCTGTTGTGAGGAATCGCATTTCTTCAAGATGTAGGGTTTCTGACATGTTTGAAATTTGTACACTGTTAGTGGCTCGATTGTAATCAAGTATGTCTTTCCGCTGGCCAGTTAGCACGCAACAAAAGCTTTTCACTGTACCCCAGTGGACCGAAGGGCCTGTTTCCCTAAACTAAACTAACCATAACCCTGATATTATTCTCTCGGGCCTGTCCAGTGTTTCATACAAGGCCAATTATCCATGTCTCGGTGCAGGAGATAAAACAGAACACATTACTTCAAAGGATATCTGTGCTAAGTTCTCGTGCCATTGAAGTAAGACTCCCTTCCCTTTTGTAAGCCAATCACTCTTTTAGATAAAAACCTACGAAGCATTACCTCCATTGATTGCTGCCGAAGGTTTTGAATTATGTCTACGCTTTGATTCCCCTGGTTCTTTTCCTGCACTCAGCACTTAATTCTCGGCTGTTTAAAAAAATACTTCACTTTATATTTCATTTAAATTTTAATTCGATACTTTGAGAGCTTTAAAATGATTCAATTTTTCACAGTTAAACCACATCAATTGCTAGTGTTTACTCCGCAAATTTAGTCCTGTTTGCAGCGTTCTAAATTGTAATCCATTCTTGTTATTGTGCAAGTCAATTCTTTAACTTGTTTCATTATGTCCAAACCAGAGTGAAACATAGAAACATAGACAATAGGTGCAGGAGTAGGCCATTCGGCCCTTCGAGCCTGCACCGCCATTCAATATGATCATGGCTGATCATCCAACTCAGTATCCTGTACCTGCCTTCTCTCCATACCCCCTGATCCCTTTAGCCACAAGGGCCACATCTAACTACCTCTGCCAATGAACTGGCCTCAACTACCTTCTGTGGCAGAGAATTCCACAGATTCACCACTCTCTGTGTGAAAAATGTTTTTCTCATCTCGGTCCTAAAAGACTTCCCCCTTATCCTTAAACTGTGTGACCCCTTGTTCTGGACTTCCCCAACATCTGGAACAATCTTCCTGCATCTAGCCTGTCCAACCCTTTAAGAATTTTGTAAGTTTCTATAAGATCCCCCCTCAATCTTCTAAATTCTAGCGAGTACAAGCCGAGTCTATCCAGTCTTTCTTCATATGAAAGTCCTGCCATCCCAGGAATCAGTCTGGTGAACCTTCTCTGTTCTCCCTCTATGGCAAGAATGTCTTTCCTCAGATTAGGAGACCAAAACTGTACGCAATACTCCAGGTGTGGTCTCACCAAGACCCTGTACAACTGCAGTAGAATCTCCCTGCTCCTATACTCAAATCCTTTTGCTATGAATGCTAACATACCATTCGCCTTCTTCACTGCCTGCTGCACCTGCATGCCTACTTTCAATGTGTTCAAAAGGGAACTGCAGATGCTGGAATATCGAAGGTACACAAAATTGCTGGGGAAACTCAGCGGGTGCAGCAGCATCTATGGAGCGAAGGAAATAAAGATCAGTCTGAAGAAGGGTTTCGGCCCGAAACGTCGCCTATTTCCTTCGCTCCATAGATGCTGCTGCACCCGCTGAGTTTCCCCAGCAATTTTGTGTACCTTTGCCTACTTTCAATGACTGGTGTGCCATGACACCCAGGTCTCGTTGCATCTGCCCTTTTCCTAATCGGCCACCATTCAGGATAATAGTCTACTTTCCTGTTTTTGCCACCAAAGTGGATAACCTCAGTCCGGTAACGAGGTACAGTGAAGGCAACCAGCAGCATCAGGGGTGCTTTGTTTTTTCTGTGTGTGTTCAGTCTGCTTCATCGGAGGAATGTATAATGTACAAAGGAAAGACAATGTAGTGGAACTCAGCAGGTCAGGCAGCAAAAACTTTGAAGATGGACACAACATTGCTGGAGTAACTCAGCGGGACAGGCAGCATCTCCGGAGGGAAGGAATGAATGGTGACGTTTTGGGTCAAGTTAAGTCAAGTCAAGTTTATTCGTCACATACACATACGAAACGTGCAGTGAAATGAAAAGCGGCAATGCTCGCGGACTTTGTGCAAAAAGACAAACAAACAAACAACCGAGACCCTTCTTCTGAAGTGTTGGAAGGAACTGCAGATGCTGCTTTACACCGAAGATGGACACAAAGTGCTGGAGTAACTCAGCGGGTCAGGCAGCATCTCTGGAGAGAGGGACCCTACAACAACCAGAGAGCAGTGCTGGACCACTATCGACCTCTTTGATGACCCTCGGACTATCCTTGGTTTGACTTTGCTGGCTTTACCTTGCGCTAAACAGTATTACTTTTTCATGTATCTGTACACTGTAAATGGCTCAGCCGTAACCATGCATCGCCTTGCTGCGGACTGGATAGCACGCAACAAAAGCTTTCCACTGCACCTCAGTACACGTGACAATAAACTAAACTAAACTTCGAGTCCGCGCCGACCAGCGATCCCCGCACACTAACGCACCGATGACAACTTACAATTTACCAAAGCCAATTAGACTACAATCCTGTACGTCTTTGGGCTGTGGGAGAAAACCGGAGCACCCGGTTCAGAAAATAGACTCAAAATGCTGGAATAACACAGCGGGCCAGGCAACATCTCTGGAGAAAAGGAATAGACACTTTAACATGGTTACAATCGAGCCGTTTACAGTGTGTGAATACATAGAACTTCTGAGTCCCTCACCATCTTCCAGTCCCGCCTCAAGACCCATCTCTTCACCTCTGCATACCCTTAGTCCCATGTCCCCCTCCCTTTGCATCTCTGCCTACTACTCTATTTTGTTTTGTTCTTGACTCACCTTGTAAAGCGACTTTGAGTCCTTGAAAAGCGCTATACAAATAAAATGTATTATTATTATTATTATAGAAACATAGAAACATAGAAAATAGGTGCAGGAGTAGGCCATTCGGCCCTTCGAGCCTGCACCGCCATTCAATATGATCACGGCTGATCATCCAACTCAGTATCCTGTACCTGCCTTCTCTCCATACACCCTGATCCCTTTAGCCACAAGGGCCACATCTAACTCCCTCTGCCAATGAACTGTGGCCTCAACTACCTTCTGTGGCAGAGAATTCCACAGTTTCACCACTCTCTGTGTGTGAAAAAAGTTTTCCTCATCTCGGTCCTAAAAGACTTCCCCCTTATCCTTAAACTGTGTGACCCCTTGTTCTGGACTTCCCCAACATCGGGAACAATCTTCCTGCATCTAGCCTGTCCAACCCCTCATGATTTTGTACACCTCTATAAGACCACCCCTCATCCTCCTGAGCTCCACGGAATAAAGTCTTCGCCTGCTCACCCTCTCCCTGTAGCTCACATGATGAGGGAATAACGTTTAGTGCAAGGTAAAGCCAGCAAAGTCCGATCAAAGATAGTCCGAGGGTCACCAATGAGGTAGATAGTAGTTCAGGACAGTTCTATGAAGGATGAGAGGCCTGGTTTCCATATTGTATCTCTAAACCAAAGCTAAGTGATATAAATACCAGAAGCAAATAGCCTGGCAGTATGCATTAATAAATTAATCTACTAATTTCACTTGCCTCTAAGTGCATTCATTGCTCAAAATAAATATAGCAAATGCAAATGTATAAATAACGTAGCAAAAATTATGAAAGAGGAAGATTGCTGTAATTATTCAATATAATACCGGTTTTGCGATAAAACTGGTAATTTTAAATTGAAGAGCATAAAAAATATAATTCTAAACATTAGAAAATCTTGTGGCTTCCATGGTAACTTAAAGTCATAAGTGATCGGAGCAGAATTAGGCCATTCAGCCCATCAATCTTCTCTGCCATTCAATCATGGCCGATCTATCTCTCCCTCCTAACCCCATTCTCGTGCCTTCTGCCCACAACCTCTGACACCCGTACTGATCAAGAATCTATCTCTCTCACCCTGCCTTAAAAATACCCACCGACTTGGCCTCCGACTGGGGTTATGGGGAGAAGGCAGGAGAATGGGGCTAGGAGGGAGAGATAGATCAGCCGTGATTGAATGGCAGTGGACTTGATGGGCCGAATGGCCTAATTCTCCTCCTATCAGTTATGAACTTATGAACAAGACATCAACTAAACTAGACTAAAACCCACTCCAGCCTTATATCCCTCTGGAATATCTTCCATCCTCTAATCCTAGCTTCTCATATCCTAGCTTGTCTGATCTTTGGTCAGTGATGGTCATATTATTTGGATGGCCACCAGGCTCCATCATTGCGTCGGAAGGAACTGCAGATGCTGCTTTGAACCGAAGATAGACACAAAAAGCAGGATTAACTATGCTGTATCTCTAAACTAAACTCTTTGGGGTGTACATGGACGAGCACCTTCATTGCTTCCTAGACATAGACCCAGGTGGCTAAATAGAAATGACGTTCTCAACTGTGTATGAATTCACAGGCTCCTGTTAAAATATGGATGACATTTCCACGCACTAAACATAGAAAATAGGTGCAGGAGTTGGCCATTCTTCTTCTTTCCTGTGGCATGCACAGCCTAAAGTTGTTGGACAACTTGTTCTATTTGATCTTCTGTTTGTCGGGTTGATTGCATTCGTCGAAACTGGGTGGACCACGTGAAGGTTGCAATCTCCCACCCCGAGTTGGCCCTTCGAGCCAGCACCACCATTCAATATGATCATGGCTGATCATCCAAAATCAGTACCCCGTTCTTGCTTTCTCCCCATGTCCCTTAATTCCGTTAGCCCTAAGAACTAAATCTAACTCTCTCTTGAAAACATCCAGTGAATTGGCCTCCACTGCCTTCTGTGGCAGCGAATTCCACAAATCCACAACTCTCTGGGTGAAAAGGTTTTTCCTCATCTCAGTCCTAAATGGCCGACCCCTTATTCTTAAACTGTGTGACCCCTGGTTCCGGACTGCCCCCAACATCGGGAACACTTTTTCCTGCATCCAGCCTGCCCAATCCCTTAACAATCTTATATGGTTCAATGAGATACCCTCTCATCCTTCTAAATTCCAGAGTGTACAAGCCCAGCCGCTCCATTCTCTCAGCATATGACAGTCCCGCCATCCCGGGAATTAACCTTGTAAACCTACGCTGCACTCCCTCAATAGCAAGAATGTCCTTCCTCAAATTAGGGGACCAAAACTGCACACAATACTCCAGGTGTGGTCTCACTAGGGCTCTGTACAACTGCAGAAGGACCGCTTTGCTCCTATATTCGATTCTTCTTGTTTAAGCTGAAGATACACGCAAAAGCTGGAGTAAGTCAACGGGAGAGGCAGCATCTCTGGAGAGAAGGAATAGGCGACGTTTCAGGTTGAGACACTTCTTCAGAATCTCTGAACTTCCCAAGCTTGTAAATTTGTTTAAGACTCTCGCTGAAATCCATTCCAGGCTTTGGTCTCTGCTTGAATAACACGTGGCTTTACGCCAACATTCTCTCTGATCACAGTCCCGTGAATCCCATTGGGACATGTGAGCTTGCCAAGCTGCTATGTAAACATTTCTCTTGTGAAGTCTTGTAGTTTACTTTAGTTTAGTGATACACCGCCGGAACAAGACCTCTAGCCCAGCGAACAGCGATCACTCCGCACACTAGCACTACCCTACACACACTAGGGACAATTATTATCTTATGGTGGCCGACTAGGAAAAGGGGAGATGCAGCGAGACCTGGGTGTCATGGTACACCAGTCATTGAAAGTGGGCATGCAGGTGCAGCAGGCAGTGAAGAAAGCGAATGGTATGTTAGCTTTCATAGCAAAAGGATTTGAGTATAGGAGCAGGGAGGTTCTACTGCAGATGTACAGGGTCTTGGTGAGACCACACCTGGAGTATTGCGTACAGATTTGGTCTCCAAATCTGAGGAAGGACATTATTGCCATAGAGGGAGTGCAGAGAAGGTTCACCAGACTGATTCCTGGGATGTCAGGACTGTCTTATGAAGAAAGACTGGGTAGACTTGGTTTATACTCTCTAGAATTTAGGAGATTGAGAGGGGATCTTATAGAAACTTATGAAATTCTTAAGGGGTTGGACAGGCTAGATGCAGGAAGATTGCTCCCGATGTTGGGGAAGTCCAGGACAAGGGGTCACAGCTTAAGGATAAGGGGGAAATCCTTTAAAACCGAGATGAGAAGAACCTTTTTTCACACAGAGAGTGGTGAATCTCTGGAACTCTCTGCCACAGAGGGTAGTCGAGGCCAGTTCATTGGCTATATTTAAGAGGGAGTTAGATGTGGCCCTTGTGGCTAAGGGGATCAGAGGGTATGGAGAGAAGGCAGGTACGGGATACTGAGTTGGATGATCAGCCATGATCATATTGAATGGCGGTGCAGGCTCGAAGGGCCGAATGGCCTACTCCTGCACCTAATTTCTATGTTTCTATGTTTCTAGGGACAATTCAATGTTCTTACCAAAGCCAAAATCGCCTGCAACTCTGGACGTCTTTGGAATGTGGGAAGAAATCGGAGCACCCGGAGAAAACCCACACAGGTCACGGGGAGAACGTACGAACTCCATACAGACAGCACCCGTTGTCAGGATCGAGCCCGGGTCTCAGGCGCTGTGAGGCAGCAACTCTACTGCTGCGCCGCCCCATGTTGTAGAACGTGAAGCCGCACAGGATGATCCAAACATCAACAAACACGGCCTCTTCTTAATTTAAGAAGGAACTGCAGATGCTGGAAAATCGAAGGGAGACAAAAATGCTGGAGAAACTCAGTGGCTGAGACAGCATCTATGGAGCGAAGGAAATAGGCAACGTTTCGGGCCGAACCCGTCTGAAGAAGGGTCTCGACCCGAAACGTTGACTATTTATTTCACTCCATAGATGCTGCCTCGCCCGCTGAGTTTCTACCTCTTCTTAGTTTAGTTTAGAGATACAGCGGAGAAACAGGCCCTTCGGCCCACCTGGTCCGTGCCGACACACACTAACAATATCCTACACACAGTAGGAACAATTTGCATTCATACCAAGCCAATTAACCAGCAATGTCTTTGGAGTGTGGGAGGAAACCGAAGATCTCGGAGAAAACCCACTCAGGTCACGGGGAGAACGTGCAAACTCTGTAATCTTACTATTGGAATGTTTTTTCCCCTGACCACCCTGCTGCCTTGAGGATTTGGTCCATTGGCACATCCAACTGCATAGCTGCCGATGTAGCTGCAGCCCTGGTGGAATGAGATTTAAAATATTAGTATCCACCCCAGCCTGTGTTAGAACCTGTTTCAGCCATCTTGAGATGGTCTGGACCGACACTTTTTTGTGTGGTTGCTTATGGCTGAAGCTACGGGTCTCTGGCGCTGTGAGGCAGCAACTCTACCGCGGCACCACCGTGTCGCCTCTGCTCGGAGAATGTAAAGCCTCGCAGATTGATCTGAATATCAACAAACACTGCGCACCTGCCGCTTCTGTCAGGGCCAGAGAGTTTGTTGGATTCATGCTCTGTTTATGGGTAGAAACAGTGCTTTTATTTGTCGACAAAAAGATGCAGGTACGCATATCGTAGAGTCATAGAGTCATAGAGCGTTAGAAACAGGCCCTTCATCCAAACTTGCCCACGCCGGCCAACATGTCCCATCTGCACTAGTCCATCCTGCCAGCGTTTGATCCATATCCCTCCAAACCTGTCCTATCCATGTACCTGTCTAACTGTTTCTTAACCATTGGGATAGTCCCAGCCTCAACTATCTCTGGTAGCTTGTTCCATACACCCACCACCTCCCTCTGTGTGAAAATGTTACCCCTCAGATTCCTATTAAACCTTTTCCTCTTCACCTTAAACCTACCATATGTCCCCTGGTCCTCGATTCCCCCACTCTGGGCAAGAGACTCTGTGCATCTACCCGATCTATTCCTCTCATGATTTTATACACCTCTATAAGATCACCCCTCTCCCTCC
>NC_045993.1:3476931-3509844 GCF_010909765.2 Amblyraja radiata | reverse complement strand
GAGAGAGAGAGAAAGCACATAAAGGGTAGACTCACAGTTCAGTAGACTCACCGCAGAATTAAAGTTGTGGCCTCTCCCTCGCGATCTTCCAGAGTTACTGACTCACATCCAGGCATCTGGGGTTTTATAGTCCTGCCCCCCCCCCCCCCCCCCTCCGGGAGGGGTGTTACCTTCATCATGGTGATTGACAGTCGAACGGACCAATCAGCTGATCTCAAGATTTTTAAAACATTCATAACTTTTTTATTTTTCTTCGATCAGGAAAATCCTCGGGGCTGCCTCAGCGGAGGAGGACTGCGAGTAAGATGGCCAAATATCATAGCGATATATGGTAGCGTTTTTTCTAAAATCAATATACAGTGCAGACAGGAAGTGGTCAAGATGAGACTTTTAGTTATGGAGATATACACATACTCGCACATATATATATATACAGGTATGTGTTGGAAGGAACTGCAGATGCTGGTTTAAAGACACAGAATGCTGGAGTAACTCAGCGGGACAGGCAGCGTCTCTGGAGAGAAGGAATGGGTGACATTTCGGTTTGAGACCCTTCTTCAGACTAATGCCTATCTAATACCCTAATAGGCTGTAGGGAAGAAGCTGTTCCTGAAGTTTTCAGGCTCCTGTACCTTCTTATAAGAATCGGAAATGTTAGGGCAGTTATTTTACATGTTTAGTTTAGTTTAAAGATATAGCGCGGAAACAGGCCCTTCGGCCCACCGAGCCTGCACCGACCAGTGATCCTATCTTACACAGAAGAAGCTGTTCCTGAAGTTTTCAGGCTCCTGTACCTTCCTATAGGAATCGGAAATGTTAGGGCAGTTATTTTACATGTTTAGTTTAGTTTAGAGATACTGCGCGGGAACAGGCCCTTCGGCCCACCGAGCCTGCACTGACCAGCGATCCTATCTTACACACAACTTAGGACACCTATACTGTATACAAACCCAAGCCAATTAACCTACAATCCTGTATGTCTTTGGAGTGCGGGAGGAAACCCACGCGGGGTCACGGGGAGAACGTACGAACTCCGCACAGACAGCGCCCATAGTCGGGATCGAACCCGGGCCTCTGGCACTGCAAGCGCTGTAAGGCAGCAACTCTACCGCTGCACCACCGTGGCGCCCTGCTCTATCTATTATTAATAGTGCTAATGGCAGTGCATATAAAGTTTGAGGTAATGGCATATCAAGGGTATTGTATGAAAGTGGGTCTCGTGGAGAGAGCCCTTTATGTAGTTCCTCTGTTTATCAGCATGGATTGAATAATTATATGAGGTGTAACATCCCTTGACATTGAGTGTGTTATTTATAGCAAGGAGCTACTGTGATAGTTGACGCACACTTGTTTTAAAATCTGTTTATCACGAAAACCAACAATGCAGGCTTGTGGGGAGAGACAGAGAGGGAGAGGGAGAGGGAGAGGGAGAGGGAGAGGGAGAGGGAGAGGGAGAGGGAGAGGGAGAGGGAAAGGGAAAGGGAGAGGGCAGAGGGAGAGGGCAAGAGAGATATGGAGAGAGGGAGATGTTTTCAAGAGAGAGTGAGATTTAGCTCCTAGGGCTAAAGGATTCAAGGGATATGGGGAGAAAAGCAGGAATGGGGCACTGATTTTAGATGATCAGCCATGAAAGGGGATCTTGTTGAAACATATAAGATTATTAAGGGATTGGACACGCTAGAGGCAGGAAACATGTTCCCGATGTTGGGGGAAAACTTTTTCTCCCAGAGAGTTGTGAATCGGTGGAATTCTCTGCCTCAGAAGGCAGTGGAGGCCAATTCTCTGGATGCTTTCAAGAGAGAGCTAGATAGAGCTCTTAAAGATAGCGGAGTCAGGGGATACGGGGAGAAGGCAGGAACGGGGTACTGATTGTGGATGATCAGCCATGATCATATTGAATGGTGGTGCTGGCTCGAAGGGCCGAATGGCCTACTCCTGCACCTATTTTCTCTGTAAAAACAGAACACGACAGACAACGGTGACAGAATTAGGTCAGTCTGCGTCTGAATATAAATCCGATTGAAGTGGGTGGAGAGAGCCTTCATTTCAAAAGGTTTCACTCAAGGTTTTAACCCCCCTTTTCTCCAATCTCCAACTCTCCCTTTGATTTTATTTTAATACTTAGAGGCTGTTTTCATCACTTTCCCCTCGTGGACCCCCCCCCCCCCCCCGCGGTGAGAAAGCTCTGACCCCCTTATCGGTGCCATCAGGTTCTTAATATCTTCCACCCAACCCTCATAGTCAGGCCGGCGTTGCCACGGCAACCAGACCAGAGGCCTAGGTAAAAAAGGCTTCCCCTGGAAATAAAGGGGGAGGCCGCAGAAGGAGGTGCAGTTTCCCGAAATGATGCCTTAGAAGATATTATTGTGATGAGCACCAACTATGTCGCGCGGTTCATTACAAGCCCCGTCGCATAACGATCAATAGTTCCAGCTGAGTTTAGTTAGGGCTGTAAGCTGATGGAAGAACCTTGTTTAAAGCCAGGAGGCAAGTTCGTACGTTCATAAGTGATAGGAGCAGAATTGGGCCATTCAGCCCATCAAGTCTACTCCCCCCATTCAATCATGGCTGATCTATCTCTCCCTCTCAACCCCATTCTCCTGCCTTCTCCCCATAACCCCTGACACCCGTACTAATCAAGAATCTATCTATCTCTGCCTTAAAAATATCCATTGACTTGGCCTCCACAGCCGTCTGTGGCAATGAATTCCACAGATTCACCACCATCTGACTGAAGAAATTCCTCCTCATCTCCTTCCTAAAGAGGCTGTGATCTCTGGTCCAAGACTCTTCCACTCGTGGAAGCATCCTCTCCACATCCACTCTATCCAAGCCTTGCACTATTCAGTAAGTTTCAATGAGGTCCCCCTCATCGTTTAGTTTAGTTTAGTTTAGTTTAGAGATACAGTGCGGAAACAGGCCCTTCGGCCCACTGAGACCCCACTAACCAGCGATCCCCGCACATTAACACTCTCCTACACACACTAGGGACAATTGTTTTACATTCATACAAAGTCAATTAATGTACAAACCTGTACGCCTCTGGAATGTGGGAGGTAACCGAAGATCTCGGAGAAAACCGATGCAGGTCACGGGGAGAACGTGCAAACTACGTAAAGACAGCATCCATATTCAGGATCGAACCCGGGTCTCTGGCGCTGTGAGGCAGCAACTCTACCGCTGCGCCACCGTGCAGCCCAAATCCTTCTTAACTCCAGTGGGTAGAGGATGTCGTGCAGGAAAGATGAAGGTGACAACAGTCTGAAGAAGCGTCTCGACCCGAAACGTCACCCGTTCCTTCTCTCCAGAGATGCTGCCTGTCCCGCTGAGTTACTCCAGCTTTTTGTGTCTATCTTCGGTTTAAACCAGCATCCGACACGTGACACGTGACTTACGAATAAGGGGTCGGCCATTTAGGACTGAGATGAGGAAAAAAGTTTCCACCCAGAGAGTTGTGACTCTGTGGAATTCTCTGCCACAGAAGGCAGTGGAGGCCAATTCACTGGATGCTTTTAAGAGAGAGCTAGATTAGAGATACAGCACGGAAACAGGCCCTTCGGCCCAATGGGTCCGCGCCGACCAGCGATCCCCGCACATTAACATTATCCTACCACGAGGGACAATTGTTACATTTACCAAGCCAATTAACCTACAAACCTGTACGTCTTTGGAGTTAGATTTAGCTCTTGGGGCTAACGGAATCAAGGGATATGGGGAGGAAGCAGGAACGGGATACTGATTCTGGATGATCAGCCATGATCACATTGAATGGCGGTGCTGGCTCGAAGGGCTGAATGGCCTACTCCTGCACCTATTTTCTCTGTTTCGGTGCCTGGGGAAGGAGCGTTGCATTCACTTGCCTTATTTCTACTCTCAAGCCTTTCTCCAAACAAACCAAGTATCTTGGCCTCAAATTGCAGAATGATCTGCGTTGGAATGGTCAGACTCATCGTGCAACGGTGAAAGCAACAGGTGTCCTAAACTTCCTGAGGCGCAACTTTCATCATCTGTCAAGGAGAAGCAATACTTCACCCTTGTTAGACCTCATTTGGACTACGCAGTTGCAGCTTGGGATCCATACACAAATAAAAACATTTCTTCCATCGAATCGAAAAGACAGGCAGCTCGATTTATTACTAACACCTATGTGAGAGAAGCGAGTGTCACCAAACTTCTGAATTCTCTGGGGTGGAAGGAACCCTCTCCAAGACACACGTGAAGCTCACCGTTTGACCTGTTTTTACAAAATGTTAAATGGTCAGCTCGACATAGACTACAAGACCTACACCAAACCCAAACCAATTAGGAGCAGACGAGGGCATTCGATCCAATTTGTGATCCCAGCTACAAAGACAGATGTGTACAGCAATTCGTTCTTCCCCCGCACAATTAAAGCATGGACTAATCTCCACCCAACTATAGTTACCCAACCAGATGCAACTACATTTAAAGTAGCTCTTTCTTCCCAATAACCCTTTCTGGCTTAAGCCCTCCCTTCACCACCTCCAGTTTAAATTCCATTTTGAATATTTTGGAGGACCAAGAAACCAAGAGGTCCTCTGAGGGAGGGCTGTATGTGTGCATCTATGTATGTATTGTTGATCCATGTACCACTGCATGTAGCATGTTAGTACCTGCACTGATGTAAAGCGCTTTGGTCAGCGAGAGTTGTTTTTAAATGTGCTATAGAAATAAAATTGACTTGACTTGATTTGACCTCCCTGCGTTCTTTTGAACGAAATCGAACCAGTCAGAAGACAGAATTGGATGCCTGAGAGGGAGATGGGGATGGAGCGGGATTAAATTGTTGTTCTTTTTCTTGTTTGGTTTTCCATTGTTTTCAAATTGAAACAATTTAGTTTTATTTATCTTGTCAATGTTGACTGGTTTCCCGATGACCAGACCCGATCTGTAAACCCCAGCCCTATTAACCTGCCCATTAGTGGTAGAGTGATAAATAAGGAATTGGCCTGGCAGAGTAAAAGCACACAGAGCCGAGCTTTGTCCTCACCCTGACCTTACTGAGGTGTGTGTTTGTGTGTGTGTGTGTGGGTGGTGTGGTGTGTGTGTGTGTGTGTATGTGTGTTGTGTGTGTGTGTGGTGTGTGTGTGTGTGGTGTGTGTGTGTGTGTGTGTGGTGTGTGTGGTGTGTGTGTGTGTGTGTGTGTGTGTGTGTGGTGTGTGTGTGTGTGTGTGTGTGTGTGTGTGTGTGTGTGTGTGTGTGTGTGTGTGTGTGTGTGTGTGTGTGTGTGTGTGTGTGTGTGTGTGATAGTGTTAGCGTGCGGGGATCGCTGGTCAGCGCGGACTCGGCAGGCCAAAGGGTTTGATTCCGTGATATATCTCTTAGCTAAACTAAAAACTAAACCTCTTTAAAAAGGTAGGCACACTTTGAAAAGCTTGCGCAGTAAAATGGAGACTCAAGAAACTGCAGTTTAAGAATGAAGCACAACAAATACTTCCCATTCCTTCGCTCCATAGATGCTGCCTCACCCGCTGAGTTTCTCCAGCATTTTTGTCCACTTTCGATTTTTCCAGCATCTGCAGTTCCGTCTTAAACACAAGAAATACTTGGTTACTTTTCAATAGATGAAGCTGAGCCTCAGCTGTTGCAATGTCCCTTCTTCACAAACTCATTTTAAAATTTAAAATTATCTGTTTTGTCCTGTGATTCTTCACCTGCGGAGATGAAAGTGGTACTTTCATTCCCAGCCTCACACACACTGACTTAGCTCTCAGGGCTAATGGAATCAAGGGACATGGAGAGAAAGCAAGAACGGGGTACTGATTCTCAATGATCATATTGAATGGCGGTGCTGGCTCGAAAGGCCGAATGGCCTGCTCCTACACCTATTGTCTGTGGTTCTAGATGCTGGAATCTTGAGAGTGTGCATATGTCAGTGCGCGTCAGGCCAGAAATGAAAGCCCCACTTCCACCTCCGCATGTTAAGCACGGCAGGACAAATTATTTCATTTAAAATTTTAAATGAGTTTGTGGAGAAGGGACATTGCAACAGCTGAGGTTCAGCTTCATCTATTGAAAAGGGACCAAGTATTTGTAGCGCTCCATTCTTAAAGTGCACCAGTTGGTCCTTGTTCCTCTCCGAGGCCAGACACAGGCTTGGTAAAAGCGACACAGAGTGCTGGAGTAACTCAGCGGGTCAGGCAGCATCTGTGGAGAACATGGATAGGTGACGTTTCACAGAGTGCTGGAGTAACTCAGCGGGTCAGGCAGCATCTGTGGAGAACATGGATAGGTGACATTTCACAGAGTGCTGGAGTAACTCAGCGGGTCAGGCAGCATCTGTGGAGAACATGGATAGGTGACGTTTCACAGAGTGCTGGAGTAACTCAGCGGGTCAGGCAGCATCTGTGGAGAACATGGATAGGTGACGTTTCACAGAGTGCTGGAGTAACTCAGCGGGCCAGGCAGCATCTCCGGAGAACATGGATGGGTGATGTTTCAGATTGAGGCCCTTCTTCGGACTGATTGTGGTGGGGGGGAATAGGGAGAGAAGAAAAAATAATTGAATTGAATAAATTGAATACTTTATTGGCAGATGTGACAAGTCATGGTGAAATTCTTTGCTTTCATACCCAAGATATGCATATTATCACCATGTAAATTCAATTCAATAGATGCACAGAGTCTCTTTCCCAGAGCAGGTGAATCGAGGACCAGAGGACATGGGTTCAAGGTGAAGGGGAAAAGATTTAATAGGAATCCGAGGGGTAACTTTTTCACACAAAGGGTGGTGGGTGTATGGAACGAGCTGCCAGAGGAGGTAGTTGAGGCTGGGACCATCCCAACGTTTAAGAAACAGTTAGACAGGTACATGGATAGGACAGGTTTGGACGGATATGAGCCAAACGCGGGCAGGTGGGACTAGTGTAGCTGGGACATGTTGGCCGGTGTGGGCAAGTTGGGCTGAAGGGCCTGTTTCCACACTGTATCACTCTATGACTCTATGTACCGGGCACTGACAAAGGGGGGGGGGGGGGGCGGGGAGAACAAAGTGAAATATCAGGTGTTGTTTACCCCCCCCCCCCCCACGACTCATCACCCCTCACTGAAGAAGGGTCCCGACCCGAAACGTCACCAATCCATGTTCCCCAGAGATGCTGCCTGACCTGCTGAGTCACTCCAGATTGTAAAGATTGTTAAGGGTTTGGACACGCTAGAGGCAGGAAACATGTTCCCGATGTTGGGGGGGCCCAGAACCAGGGGCCACACACACAGTTTAAGAATAAGGAGTAAGCCATTTAGAAGGGACGAGGAAACACTTTTTCTCACAGAGAGTGGGCGAGTTTGTGGAATTCTCTGCCTCAGAGGGCGGTGGAGGCCGGTTCTCTGGATGCTTTGAAGAGAGAGCTCGATAGGGCTCTTAAAAATAGCGGAGTCAGGGGATATGGGGAGAAGGCAGGAACGGGGTACTGATTGGGGATGATCAACCATGATCACATTGAATGGCGGTGCTGGCATGAAGGGCCGAATGGCCTACTCCTGCTCCTATTGTCTATTGTCTATTATCCAGCACTTTACGTCCCATGATATGCTTGGTTCCCGTTTGTTAATCTTCAGTCCAGGTTTAGTCCTGGTTTAGTGCAGGTCTGATTGTCTAGTGTGGGTGTCAGGGGTTCTTGCTTCTTGGTTACTTGGTCCTCCAAAATATTCCAAATGGAATTTAAACTGGAGGTGGTGAAGGGAGGGATTAAGCCAGAAAGGGTTATTGGGAAGAAAGTGCTACTTTAAATTTAGTTGCATCTGGTTGGGTAACTATAGTAGGGTGGAGATTATTCCGTGCTTTAATTGTGCGGGGGAAGAACGAATTGCTGTACACATCTGTCTTGGTAGCTGGGATCACAAATTGGATCGAATGCCCTCGTCTGCTCCTAATTGGTTTGGGGTGATGTGGAGAAGGCAGGAGAATGGGATTGGGAGGGAGAGATAGTTCAGCCATGATTGAATGGCGGGGTAGACTCGATGGGCCGAATGGCCCAATTCTACTCCTATCCCTTATGACCTTAGTTCTTGTTTTGCTAAACTTACTTCTCGTTTGTTAAACTTTCCGGCCTCATCTCCTACCTCTGGTGAAACATGACGACGTCTCATATATTCCAGCTAATTTTTCTTGAATGCTGACTTTTAACCCGTAACTAATTTCCTTTCCTCTTACAGCTGTGATCATTCAGAGATAGCCCCGCAGGGAAGAGGCATAGCTGTCAGGTTTTTCTGTTGTGCCAAACTGGAGCTGGGAACATGGAGAGTCAGGGACAAGTGGCAGGGCTATTAAATTTTACTTCCTCTCCTTCTCTGCGGAGAGGTGATAGAAACTAGTTCTGTACGAAGGTTGCTAAGCAGTCCTTTCCCGCCCCTTCCCGCACTGGCCTAGTTAATGTTCATCATTCTCATTTAGTATCGTTTTAATGTGTAGGAAAGAACTGCAGATGCTGGTTTCAATCGAAGATAGACACAAACATGCTGGAGTGGCTCTGCGGGACAGGCAGCACAGTCTGTCTGAAGAAGGGTCTCGACCCGAAATTTCACCTATTCCTTCTCTCCAGGGATGCTGCCTGTCCCGCTGAGTTACTCCAGATTTTTGTGTCTATCTTCGGTTTAATTCTCTGCCTCAGAAGGCAGTGGAGGCCAATTATCTGGATGCTTTCAAGGGAGAGCTGGCTCGAAGGGCCGAATGACCTACTCCTGCACCCATTGGCTATTGAGAGTTAGATAGGGCTCTTAAAGATAGCGGAGTCAGGAGATATGGGGAGAAGGCAGGAACGGGGTACTGATTGGGGATGATCAGCCATGATCTCAGTGAATGGCGGTGCTGGCTTGAAGGGCCGAATGCCCTACTCCTGCACCTATTGTCTATTGTCTATTGTCTATTGTCTATTGTCGATTGTAAACCAGCGTATGCAGCCCCTTCCAACATACAATGTATTAAATGGAATACAAAACCCAGTCTGTTGAGTGGACAATGACTGTTTTGGAGCAGGTCTGGAGGGAGTGGATCAATAACCTGGTGATTAAGTGACCTGCAGGGAAGACCGATCATGATATAATAAAAATTTATGTAAAGATTAGTTGAATCTGAAAGCAGCATCTTAAATCTTCAAGGGAAGCAAATTACTAAAGCATGAGTCATGAGTTGCCTGGAGTGCATTGTGAAGTTGCATTCATCTCCACCGACAGCGAACAATGGCCAACATGTAGAGGATTAACGCGTAGCCTACATCACTGTCAGAACGGGTAGTAAACCGGAAGAAAATCTGCTGAGAAGAAAAGGTACTGGTAAGGAAAGAGTAGGCATAATCTTCTTCTTCAACAAGGGGTTGGACAGGCTAGATGCAGGAAGATTGCTCCCGATGTTGGGGAAGTCCAGAACAAGGGGTCACAGTTTAAGGATAAGGGGGAAATCCTTTAGGACCGAGATGAGAGAAAAAAAAATTCACACAGAGGGTGGTGAATCTGTGGAATTCTCTGCCACAGAAGGTAGTTGAGGCCACAGTTCATTTGGCTATATTTAAGAGGGAGTTAGATGTGGCCCTTGTGGCTAAAGGTATCAGGGGGTATGGAGAGAAGGCAGGTACAGGATACTGAGTTGGATGATCAGCCATGATCATATTGAATGGCGGTGCAGGCTCGTAGGGCCGAATGGCCTACTCCTGCACCTATTGTCTATGTTTCTATGTCTATGTTTCTTCTTGCGCATGGCGTGTGCACAGCCTAAAGTTATAGGACAACTTGTTCTATTTGATCTTACTTGATTGTGCACGCCGGGTTGATTGCATTCGTCGAAACAGGGCGGACCACGTGAAGGTTGCAATCTTCCACCCCTGTATTTATGTATGCATATCTATATTACTAAAAGTCTGATCTTGACCATTTCCTGTTGTTCTGTATATTGATTTTAGAAAAAACGATGCCACATACGGCTGTGATTTTTGGCCATCTTACTCAGAGTCCCCCTTCGCTGCGCAGGACAAGTGTATTTTTCCCATCGATGAAAAATAAAAGAGTTATTAGTGTTTAAAAAATGTTGAGATTCTCTCTCCTGAAGGCCACGCCCCTTCTGGAGGGACTAAAAAACCTGGCAGTGTTGAGTGCCTCAGTCAGTCTGAGCCACTCAACACTCAACGGGCCACGTGAAGGTTGCAAGGTCCCCACCCCAGTGAGCGTAATCAAGGACAGACACGGAAAGCTGGAGTAATGCCCCTGTCCCACTTAGGAAACCTGAACGGAAACCTCTGGAGACTTTGTGCCCCACCCAAGGTTTCCGTGCGGTTCCCGGAGGTTTTTGTCAGTCTCCCTACCTGCTTCCACTACCTGCAACCTCCGGCAACCACCTGCAACCTCCGGGAACCGCACGGAAACCTTGGGTGGGGCGCAAAGTCTCCAGAGGTTTCCGTTCAGGTTTCCTAAGTGGGACAGGGGCATTACTCAGCGGGACAGGCAGCATCTCTGGAGGGAAGGAATGGGTCGAAACTCCTCTTCAGTCCCAAGAACAAGCAAGGACCAGTCTCGTCCATTAGACTTTAGAGATACAGCAAGGCAAAACGGCCCTTCAGTTCAGTTTCAGTTTGGTTTATTGTCACGTGTACCGAGGTACAGTGAAAAGCTTTCGTTGCGTGCTAACCAGCGGAAAGACAATACATGATAACGATTGAGCAATTTGCAGTGTACAGATTCATGTTAAGGGAATAACGTTTAGTGCGAGGTAAAGCCAGCAAAACCCGGTCAAGGATAGAGAAAGCAGGAACGGAGCACTGATTTCAGACGATCAACCATGACAATATTGAGTGGGGCGATGCTGGCTCGATGGGCCGAACGGCCTACTCCTGCACCTATTTTCTATGGTTCCATGTTAAAATCCACAACATTGTTTTGAGGAATATTCATAGCATCAAAAATAGCCTCTCAGCCTTCAACAAGAGGTCTATCGCTGGCGTATTAATCCTGAGATGTCAACTAGCTTTCCTCCGTCAGGGGATGGGAGTGCATGCTCACGTTTGTTTCTATGCCAGTTATCAGTGGCAGTAGTTGTCTCATCGCTTAGATCAGATTCACGGTATTTCAGGCAATTTTCTCTCATGGATGGGTCAGCTATTTAGCCGCGCTAGTGTTTCATAGTTGGGATGGTCCCCCCCCCATCTGCGAGAGGACAATAGACAATAGACAATAGGTGCAGGATTAGGCCATTCGGCCCTTCGAGCCAGGACTGCCATTCAATGTGATCCTGGCTGATCATCCCCAATCAGTACCCCGTTCCTGCCTTCTCCCCATATCCCCTGACTCCACTATTTTTAAGAGCCCTCTCTTGAAAGCATCCAGAGAACCTGCCTCCACCGCCCTCTGTGAGGCAGAGAATTCCACAGACTCACCACTCTCTGTGAGAAAAAGTGTTTCCTCGTCTCCGTTCTAAATGGCTAACCCCTTATTCTTAAACTGTGTGTGTGTGTGGCCCCTGGTTCTGGACTCCCCCAACATCGGGACCATGTTTCCTGCCTCTAGCGTGTCCAAGCCCTTAACAATTTTATATGTTTCAAGCTTTGATTGGATCTAACTTATCCTGCTTGCTTATTACAGAGTCAGATCTCTCTTGCAATATCTACAAGCAGGTCTTTTTCCTTGTGTGAATGCCGTTAATGAATCTCTTGGCTGTCTGGTCCATGTCAACTTGTCATCGCTCTGCCTCTCTCAGAGTCTTCAACTCTTGTTCACTGTCAATGACCTTTTTGTATGTCAGAGCTGAACAATTAATTCCGTAGACGCAGGGGAAAGTTATTAGCTAGACTTTCTCCTCTGCTGTGATCATTAAATCTTATTTTAATTCCGACACTTCTTCAAACTTTCTTTCAGAAGTGGGTTTATGGACCTTAGAGAGAGAGGATGTGTAACTGTTGGGATTTCCCTTCAAAAGTATTTCATTGTCTTCTACAATTTACTTCAGAGATACTTCAGCGCGGAAACAGGCCCTTCGGCCCACCAAGTCCGCGCCCACCAGCGATCCCCGCTCACTAACACTATCCTACACACACTAGGGACAATTTACAATTTTTACTGATGCCAAATGACCTACAAACCTGCGCGTCTTTGCAGTGTGGGAGGAAACCCGAGCACCCGGAGAAAACCCACGGGGTCATAGGGAGAGGGTCATGCCCCTGTCCCACTTAGGAAACCTGAACGGAAACCTCTGGAGACTTTGCGCCCCACCCACGTTTTCCGTGCTGTTCCCGGTGGTTGCCGGAGGTTGCAGGTAGTGGAAGCAGGTAGGGAGACCGACAAAAACCTCCGGGAACCGCACGGAAACCTTGGGTGGGGCGCAAAGCCTCCAGAGGTTTCCGTTCAGGTTTCCTAAGTGGGACAGGGGCATTACAAACTCCGTACAGACGGCACCAGTAGTCAGGATCGAACCTGGATCTCTGGCGCTGTGAGGCTGCAACGCTGACACTGCACCAACGTGCCGCCCAGAATCACCAGCCCACTGCCCGGTGCCATTGGCACAATTGCCCAGAGCCCACAAGTCCACCTACAGCCTGGACTCATGTATTGTCTTTCCGCCGACTGGTTAGCATGCAACTAGAATGCACAGTGGTGCAGCGGTAGAGTTGCTGCCTTACAGCGCCAGAAACCCGGGTTCAATCCCATCTACGGGCGCTGTCTGTACGGAATTTGTACACTCTCCCCGTGATTTTTCCTCCGTGGGACTTCTCCGGGTGTTTCGGTTTCCTCCCACACTCCAAAGACATGCAGGTTAGAAGTCTAATTAGCTTGGCATTATTGTAAATTGTCCCTAGTGTGTGTAGGATAGTGTTAGTGTGCGGGGATCGCTGGTCAGCGCAGACTCGGTGGGCCGAAGGGCCTGTTTCTGCACTGTATCTCTAAACTAAACCAAACTAAACTAAACTATCAGTCTGAAGAAGGCTTTCGGCCCGAAACGTCGCCTATTTCCTTCGCTCCATAGATGCTGCTGCACCCGCTGAGTTTCCCCAGCAATTGTGTGTACCTTAAACTAAACCATCTCCAGCTTTAACAGCAAAGATCCACAGCCACAAGTTCATAAGTGATAGGATCAGAGTTAGTCCATTCGGCCCATCGGCCCATCATGGCTGATCTATCTCTCCCTCCTAACCCCATTCTCCTGCCTTCTCCCCATAACCCCTGACACCCGCACTAATCTATCTCCGCCTTAAAAATATCCACTGACTTGGCCTCCACAGCCATCTGGGGCAATGAATTCCACAGATTCACCACCCTCTGGCTAAAGAAATTCCTCCTCATCTCCTTTCTTAAGGTACGTCCTTTAATTCTGAGGCCACAGATCAACCATCCATGAAGGGGGAAAAAATGAGCTAACGGTTTAAAGTGTCTGGCACATTAAGAACCATCAAAATTGAAACAATTAACTAAAAGAAATTATAAAGTTTAAAAAAAAAGTAGTTAATTAAAAACACATAAAACAGAGAAATAATTTAAAGACATTAAGTTAAAGTGAGATAATTATGAAACGTGGTTATCTTCCCCCGAGTCTCATATTCTTCAGGCTATTGCCCACTGATATGGGTAAGATCTCATAAGGTCATAAGTAATAGGAGCAGAATTAGGCCATTCGGCCCATCAAGTCTACTCCGCCATTCAATCAGGGCTGATCTATCTCTCCCTCCTAACCCCATTCTCCTGCCTTCTCCCCGTAACCCCTGACACCCGTACTAATCAAGAACCTATCTATCTCTGCCTTAAAAATATCCACTGACCTGGCCTCCACAGCCTTCTGTGGCAATGAATTCCACAGGTTCACCACCCTCTGACTAATTAATTCCTCCTCATCTTTTTCCTAAAGGAACGTCCTTTAATTCTGAGGCTGTGACCTCTAGTCCTGAACTCTCCCCCTAGTGTAAACATTCTCTCCACATCCGCTCTATCCAGGCCTTTCACTGTTTGGTGTGTTTCAACGAGGTCTCCCCTAGCCTATACAATACAATACAATGCAATTTATTGTCATTTGGACCCCTTGAGGTCCAAACGAAATGCCGTTTCTGCAGCCATACATTACAAACAAATAGACCCAAGACACAACATAATTTACATAAACATCCATCACATTGCTGTGATGGAAGGCCAAAAAACTTATCTCTCCACTGCACTCCCCCCCCCCCCCCGATGTCAGAGTCAAAGTCAAAGCCCCCGGCGGGCGATGGCGATTGTCCCGCGGCCATTAAAGCCACGCCGGGTGATGCAAGGTCGCGCACCGGGTTCTTGATGTTAGAGCCCCCGGCGGGCGCTCGCAGTCCCGCGGCCATTCCAAGCCGCGCGGGGCGGTGGTGTAAGGCCCCGCTCCAGGAGCTCTTCAACCCCGCAACTCGGGCGGGAGAAGTCGCCGTTGCGGAAGCCCCGAAAAGCGGTCTCCCTCCAGGGACCCGCGGGCTCCCGGAGCCGCCGTCCGCCAGACCCGCAGTTGCAGCCACCGAATCTCCGGGGGTCGGGTCGCAGCAGCGTCCACCACAGCTCCACCCGCTCTGGACTCGGCCAGCTCCGCGACGGTGAGGTGATATGGGTAAGATCTATGCCATGATCTCTGATCCTATGCCAACTTTGCTAGATGTTGAACCAACTGTTGGTCAGAGAGAATGATCCCAGGAATGAGTAGGTTAACATATGATGAGCGTTTGACGGCACTGGGCCTGTACTCGCTGGAGTTTAGAAGGATGAGGGGAGACCTCATTGAAACTTACCGAATAGTGAAAGGCTTGGATAAAGTGGAGGCGGAGAGGATGTTTCCACTAGTGGGAGAGTCTCGGACCAGAGGGCACAGCCACAGAATAAAAGGATGTTCCTTTGGGAAGAAGATGAGGAGGAATTTCTTCAGTCTGAGGGTGGTGAATCTGTGGAATTCATTGCCACAGACGGCTGTGGAAGTCAGGTCAGTGGGTATTTTTAAGGCAGAGATAGATAGATTCTTGATTAGTATGGGTGTCATGGGTTTTAGGGAGAAGGCAGGAGAAAGGGGTTGAGTGGGAAAGATAGATCAACCATGATTGAATGGCGGAGTAGACTTGATGGGCCGAATGGCCTGATTCTGCCGGTATAACTTATGAACTGAAAGACATTTGGACAGGTTGATGGGCAGCAAAGATTGAGAGGGATATGGGCAGATGTGACTGGCATAGATGGGGCATCTTGGTCAGCATGGGCAAGTTGGGCCGAAGGGCCTGTTTCCGTGCCGTATGGCTCTATGACTCTATCTTTGATGATGGATCTAATGCCTGGACTAGTTAAGCATTCATAAACTACTTACGTTTGACTTTGATGAATTTTGGCATGGTGGATCCAATCCAAGCGAACTGCAGCCTCTGATCTCTGCCAAGTCTCCACCATCCCACTGATACTGAACGCTGGCCACCGACGCTCTCCCTGATTAACTCTGGTTATTTTGCAGATTAGGCTGGAGTAATGAGATCGCAGTCAGTCTAGGGGTGTGAAGGACGGCCTGGTTCAGTCACGGTGAGGGAGTCGGCAAGACTGGTCCCCGTCTATGGCACGGACGGTGGTGCAACGGTAGAACCACTATCTCACAGCGCCGGAGACCCGGGTTCGATCCCGACTACGGGCGCTTGCCTGTACGGAGTTCGTCCGTTCCCTCCGTGACCTGCGTGGGTTTCTCCAGGTGCTCCAGTTTCCTCCAACACTCCAAAGACGTGCAGGTTTGTCCAAGGGCGGAACTCACTATCAAAACATGGAGGGGACGGGGGGGCACAATATTTTGGCGGCCGCGCGCGCATGCTCACACTCACACACACGCGCGCGCGAGGCTTCGGAGGCTCAATCCAGCACTAAATGCAACTCAACTGTGCCTGTCTCACCGGGTTAACCAACAGCCCTGTCTGGACTGATGGGATACCAGCGCTGCTTCTCCGCGCTGGCCATATTTCCCGCAAGCCCAGGCTGGTTAACCTGGCGGGGATGTCCCCCACCTCTCAAGTCATGGGGGGGACGTGTCCCCTCTGGCCCCCCCGGGTTTTCCGCCCCTGGGTTTGTCGGCTAATTGCCTCGGTACAAATGTAAAACTGTCCCTGGTGTGTATAGGGTAGTCAGGTTCTTCTTTCGTGTGGCGTGCACAGCCTAAAGTTGTTGGACAACTTGTTCTATTTGATCTGCCGTTTGTGCACGTCGAGTTGATTGCATTAGTCGAAACTGGGCGGACCACGTGAAGGTTGCAATCTTCCCACCCCAGGGTAGTGTTAATATGGGGGATCGCTGGTCAGCGCGGGCTCGGTGGGCCGAAGGGCCTGTCTCCCGCGCAGTATCTCTAAAACCAAACAAAGTGAGCCAATGGAGTTGGGATGCGGAAATGGTTACAATTGCTCAGTTGCTAAATATGTCATTCAGATTATTTTTCGATGTGACAATTTACTGAACGAGCTGTATTTTTAATTTGCCTTTCTGCTAACCTGTGTAAAACAAAATAGCGACGGATTCAATTAAAGGTCTCCTTTGTGACACGGTGACAGACTAAGAGGTTGCTTTATTTTCAGCGTTAGTTGCCTATGAAATATAATTATACAGCACTTGCATATAAGGCAGGCATGGGTTATTGATTGGGGACGATCAGCCATGGTCACAATGAATGTCGGTGCTGGCTCGAAGGGCCGAATGGTCTCCTCCTGCACCTATTTTCTATGTTTCTATAATGTCACGGGACGTCAGGTCTGAGTGCCATGCATCCTTTGAAAGATCATTCTTTGAAAGAGGCCTCCTCACCACTCATTAATAATAATAATAATAATAATAATAATGGATGGGATTTATATAGCGCCTTTCTAATACTCAAGGCGCTTTACATCGCATTATTCATTCACTCCTCAGTCACACTCGGTGGTGGTAAGCTACTTCTGTAGCCACAGCTGCCCTGGGGCAGACTGACGGAAGCATGGCTGCCAATCTGCGCCTACGGCCCCTCCGACCACCACCAATCACTCGCACACATTCACACACATTCACACACAGGCAAAGGTGGGTGAAGTGTCTTGCCCAAGGGCACAACGACAGTATGCACTCCAAGCGGGATTCGAACCGGCTACCTTCCGGTTGCCAGCCGAACACTTAGCCCATTGTGCCATCTGTCGTCTCATTAAGCTAATTGCAACACAGCAGGGACAGGAGTTTGGCCAGAACTAACTGCTGATGCCCCAGTGCAGGGGAGTAGACCCAGCTGGTCGGCTTGACTGAGATGTCGAAAGGTAATGACTCCATTCTAAAGGGCCTGTCCCACTTGCCGATTTTTTTCGCCGGCTGCCAGCACCATATCAGTGTCGCCAAAAGATTTTGAACATTTCAAAATCCAGTGTCGAAAACATTTTTTTTGCGACACTTGGAAAGAACAACGCCCGTCAAAACATCGTCACGCCACGAATGTTTCGGTGACCTGATACGTCAGTCAATGATGCCGGCAGTCACCGAAAAAATCGCCTAGTGGGACAGACCCTTAAGAGTTCTCGCCCAACAGCGATCCGGCTCGGGGCTGGAACGGTGCTCCGGTGGCTGGGACGGTGTGCTGGCGGCGGTGGCCTGAGTCCGGGGTTCGGCCGCGGGCCAGCGGCTGCGTCAGCAGGACTGGTGGGCGGCAGCTTCGACCACCCCGGGCCGCGGTGTTTGAGCCGCGGGACAGTTGTAACATCGCCCGGGGGGGATCGCCTCAGCGCAGAGGGAGAAGAGGAGGGAAGAGTCTGGAGACCTAAGACTTTTGCCTCCATCACAGTGAGGAGATGCTGGGTGGACTCACTGTGGCGGATGTTAATATGTGTTTATTGTTGTTTTTTATTGTATTGTATTGTATGTATGACTGCTTCAATTTCGTTCAGATTTCGGTCTGAATGACAATAAAGGCTATCTAATCTAATCTAAAACTCCCTCTCGATCTGCCCCGCAAACACGACACAACCCGTAAGTCTACGATACCATACAATAGAACGTTATTTATCCAAGGAGGGACATTGGTCTGAAACTGTCATAAAACATAACAAGACACGTGAAGCATGGAATTAAAGTGATGAATGGAAAGGATTGGGGATGTGCAAAGATTGGGAGGTGGGGGGGGAGTCAGTCTACCCCACTACAGAAGGGGGAGGAGTTGTACAGTTTCATAGCCACGGGGAAGAAGGATCTCCTGTGGCGTTCTGTGCTGCATCTTGGTGGAACCAGTCTGTTGCTGAAGGTGCTCCTCAGGTTGACCAGTGTGTGGTGGAGGAGGTGAGCTGTATTGTCAATTCGATTTACAAACTGCATCTCATCACGGCTGCCACCGGCAATAACTTGGTCAACTTTAAAAAGTGCGCAGCCATCGCTGGCCGGCAAACTCCGCACAGACAGCACTTGTAGACTTTAGAGATACAGCGACCACCGAATCTGCGCCGAACAGCGATCACCACGGTGGAGCAGCGGTAGAGTTGCTGCACTTGCAGCGCCAGAGACCCGGGTTCGATGCCGACTACGGGCGCTGTCTGTATGGAGTTTGTACGTTCTCCCCGTGACCCACGTGGGTTTTCTCCGAGATCTTCGGTTTCCTCCCACACTCCAAAGACGTGCAGATTTGTAGGTCAATTGGCTTGCTAATTGTCCCAAGTGTGTGTGGGATAGTGTTAGTGTGCGGGGAGGAGGCGAACTTCTTCAAAGTAGGCATACCTTGAGGAGATTTCGCAGTGGAGCGGATGAAATGTGTAAACGTGTCTCCACCTGAAACGTCACCCATTCCTTCTCTCCAGAGATGCTGCCTGTCCCGCTGAGTTACTCCAGCATTGTGTGTGCTTTTTCCGTCTCCGCAGATGCTGCCTGGCCTGCCGAGTATTCCCAGAACATTCTCCTGAGGACCACATCCCACTGTCAGACACGTCCATGCGAGAGACGTCATCTGTTTACCTTTCCGTGGACAATCTCAATGAATAAAGGCAGCAAACTCATTTTGGGCGCTCCTGTCTTTCAGCAGCTGCTGAGAATGGAAGAGATAAACCTGTCGCAGATAAGGACCAGATTTTGAATAAATGTTTGGTAAAATAAATGGAAAATGCTCAGAGTCTAGGGGGAATGTGACAGATTCAGAGGGACCTTGAGAACTTTAAACTCAGGGATTAAAACTGCTAATAATGTGTTTAGGGCTGTCTATTGTCCCAGCCGCCTGCCAGTAGATTGGGCAGATAGGAAGTGCTTACAACACACCGATGTCCACATCAATAATATCCAATTATTTGTCAACAGGCGAGGTAAATCTTTATATATGCAGCATTTTATATACAACCCAACAGTGTGAATATTGAAGATAGACACAAGATGCTGGAGGAACTCAGCATCTCTGGAGAGAAGGAATGGGTGACGTTTCTGGTCGAGACCCTTCTTCAGACTGAGAGTCAGGGGAGGGGGCGGGACAGAGATAGAATGTAGTCAGAGACAGTCTAGTGGGAGAACTGGGAAGGGGAGGGATGGAGAGAGAGGGAAAGCTAGGGTTACTTGAAGTTAGAGAAGTCAATGTTCATACCGCTGGGGTGTGAGCTGCCCAAGCGAAATATGAGGTGCTGTTCCTCCAACTTGCGCTGGGCCTCACTCTGACCATGGAGGACAGAAAGGTCAGATTGGGAATGGGAGGGGGAGTTGAAGTGTTGAGCCACCGGGAGATCAGGTAGGTTTAGGCGGACTGAGCGGAGGTGCTCAGCGAAACGATCGCCGAACCTGCGCTTGGTCTCGCCGATATACAAGAGTCTACACCTGGAACAGCGTATGAATATGGAAATCTTATGAATATTAATTTCTGTAACTTCAAATAACCCCAGCAATCCCTCTCTCTCTCTCCACCCTTTCCCGACCCAGGTCACACCAGCATCTCGTTCTCACCCAGCAAACAGCTGACAATGGCCAGCTTCTTTTATCATCGTTGCTTTTTTGCATGTCTTTCATTCATTTGTTCTATATCTCACTACATCACCGCCTATACCTCTCGTTTCCCTGTCCCGTGACTTTCAGTCTGAAGAAGGGTCTCGACCCGAAACGTCCGTAACCCATTCCTTCTCTCCAGAGATGCTGCCTGTCCCGCAGAGACCCAGATATGTTGTCTGGATGGGTTCAGTGTTCCCACGCATCGACTTACCCGGTACCCAGTTCACAGTAAGTGCCTGGCGACTGGACTAAGGTCGCGACCGCCTGCTTAAAGGGCCTGTCCCACATACGCGACTTTTTCGGCGACTGCCGGCACCCGTCGTAAGTTGCCGAATATTTTCAACATGTTGAAAATTCAGCGGGGACCAGAAAGATGCTACGACTCACGACCGTACAGGCGACATGTCGCGGGGTACATAATAATAATAATAATAAATTTTATTTATGGGCGCCTTTCAAGAGTCTCAAGGACACCTTACAAAAATTTAGCAGGTAGAGGAAAAACATGTGAGGGGAATGAAATAAATAGTAGAGACATGACTAGTACACAAAGTAAAGACAGAATTCAATACAAAACACAGTATGAGGCAATTAATGCACAGATGAAAAGGGAGGGAGACGTGGGGCTAAGGATAGGCAGAGGTGAAGAGATGGGTCTTGAGGCGGGACTGGAAGATGGTGAGGGACACGGAATTGCGGATCAGTTGGGGGAGGGAGTTCCAGAGCCTGGGAGCTGCCCTGGAGAAGGCTCTGTCCCCAAAACTGCGGAGGTTAGACTTGTGGATGGAGAGGAGACCGGCTGATGTGGATCTGAGGGACCGTGAGGGAGAGGAGGTCAGTGAGATATGGGGGGGCCAGATGGTGGAGGGCTTTGTAGGTGAGGATCAGGATTTTGTAGTTGATCCGGTGGGAGATGGGAAGCCAGTGAAGTTGTTTGAGGACTGGAGTGATGTGATGCCTGTATGGTCGTGAATAGTCGCCCAAAGAGTCGTACCTTGTTCTGGAGAGTCTGAAGAAGGGTCTCGACCGGAAACGTCGCCCGTCCCTTCTCTCCAGAGACGCTGCCTGTCCCGCTGAGTTACTCCAGCATTTTGTGTCTACCTTCAGTGTAAACCAGCATCTGCAGTTCCTTCCTACACACTTTGTAAAGTAAGTTAACAGCAAGCTAGCAGAAATGTCCTGACCCACCCACCTCCCAATGGCCTGTACACCCCCCAGCCACCTCCACTCTGAGGGGAAAAAATGAATAAATAGCGTTAGAAAGTAATGGTCAGTGTTTATTGATCGCCCGATCGATCCCAGCGCCTGATGTAGCTAATTAATCACCGGAGGTGCCAGCTAAGCACTTTTGTTTTTAAGGGTGGAAAGTAATACTTAGGCACATTTTCCTGGAGACCAAACCATTCTGAAGCCTTTGCAATATATTAGTGTGGCGCAGCTTGTAGAACCGCCGTCTCACGGTTCGGTCCTGACCACGGGTGCGGTCTGCGTGTGAAGTTTGCACGTTCTCCCCGTGACCTGCGTGGGTTTTCCCCGGGTGCTCCGGTTTCCTCCCACACTCCAAAGACGTGCAGGCCTGTTGGTTAATAATTGGCTTCCTCTAAATTGTAAAGTCAGTGTGCAAGGATCGCTGGTCGGCATGGATTCAGTGGGCCGAAGGGCCTTTTTCCCCCACTGTATCTCTAAAGTGTAAAGCCTAAATTCATAGGTACACAAAATTGCTGGGGAAACTCAGCGGGTGCAGCAGCATCTATGGAGCGAAGGAAATAGGCGACGTTTCGGGCCGAAACCCTTCCTCAGACATCTCTGGCCACTGTACACCCATCTGTAAAATTGTAAATTGTCCCTAGTGTGTGTGTGTAGGATAGTGTTTCGGGCCTGTCCCACTTTCACAACCTAATTCACAAACTTTTTTACTCGTGGACATTTTTCATCAGGCTAGAAAAACGCCCCAACCTACTTGATGCCACGAGTACCTCCGACTGGAGTTTAGAAGGATGAGGGGGTATCTTATAGAAACATATAAAATTATAAAAGGACTGGTCAAGCTAGATGCAGTACAAATGTTCCCAATGTTGGGCGAGTCCAGAACCAGGGGCCACACAGTCTTAGAATAAAGGGGAGGTCATTTAAGACTGAGGTGAGAAAAAACTTTTTCACCCAGAGAGTTGTGAATTTGTGGAATTCCCTGCCACAGAGGGCAGTGGAGGCCAAGTCACTGGATGGATTTAAGAGAGAGTTAGATAGAGCTCTAAGGGCTAGTGGAGTCAAGGGATATGGGGAGAGGGCAGGCACGGGTTATTGATAGGGGACGATCAGCCATGATCACAATGAATGGCGGTGCTGGCTCGTAGGGCCTAATGGCCTCCTCCTGCACCTATTTTCTATGTTTCTATGTTTCTATGACTAGCATCACGACCTGCTACAACCTACCTACGACCTACCTACGACCATGCTGCGAGTATGAGTCAAGGGCAAACTCGGCAGAGTTAGGTCGTGAATTAGGTCATGAAAGTGTGACAGGCCCTTTAATGTACCGCTGGTCGGCGCGAACTCGGTGGGCCGAAGGGCCTGTTTCCTTCCGCGCTAATAATATCTCTGCAGTCTAAAGTCTAAAGTCGAACAGTGAAGCCTGCTTTTGAGCTGAAGGGAGGCAAAACAAAAAATAAGCGATCTCTTTTCAAAAACACTTTGCGCAAGAGTGCGTCAAGGAGTGTGTAAAATGCAGGGTGATAATTGAGTTTGGCTTGGCAGATGAGATGTAACATGTACCCTGCGACTCCTTTGTTCGTTTTGTAGACGAGTAGGATGCAGTGAAGTGGAGAAAAGAAAGATTTGCATCAGCTCAGCCTGTGTAATATTTCCACGTTGGGGCTAAGGTCGACTACTGGAGGATCATATATTACATCCTGTCTTAATGAAGAGCACAGATCGCACATAGAGCCTTCTTCCTTTCCCTTCCATCTTGTTACAAATGTTGACATCGCTGACATCGTCCGCAAGCTTCCGGCCACAATCAGTGGGAGCCATCACTTGATGGTGGTAGCAGAATTAGCTCAGGATACTTCGTTTCCAGTCCTGCCACGCGCACGCTTCTGCTATGGACTCATCCATGCCTTCATCTCCTCCCGACTGGACTATTGCAACTCACTTCTCCTTGGCATCAGCTCCAGCTACATCAACCGACTCCAACTGGCCCAGAACGCAGCCGCCCGACTCATCACCCACACCAAATCCTGGCATCACATCACTCCAGTCCTCAAAAGAGTTCACTGGCTTCCCATCTCCCACCGGATCACCTACAAAATCCTGGTCCTCACCTACAAAGCCCTCCACCATCTGGCCCCCCCATATCTCACTGACCTCCTCTCCCCCTACCAACCCTCACGGTCCCTCAGATCCACATCAGCCGGTCTCCTCTCCATCCACAAGTCCAACCTCCGCAGTTTTGGGGACAGAGCCTTCTCCAGGGCAGCTCCCAGGCTCTGGAACTCCCTCCCCCAACTGATCCGCAATTCCGTGTCCCTCACCATCTTCCAGTCCCGCCTCAAGACCCATCTCTTCACCTCTGCCTATCCTTAGCCCCACGTCCTCGTCCCTTTTCATCTGTGCATTAATTGCCTCATATTGTGTTTTGTATTGAATTCTGTCTTTACTTTGTGTACTAGTCATGTCTCTACTATTTATTTCATTCCCCTTACATGTTTTTCCTCTACATGCTCAATTTTTGTAAGGTGTCCTTGAGACTCTTGAAAGGCGCCCATAAATAAAATGTATTATTATTATTATTATTATGGGGCCATAGTTATAGAGTGATACAGCGTGGAAAACAGGAATAGGTGACATTTCGAGTCGAGACCCTTCTTCGGTCTGAAGAAGGGTCTCCACCCGAAACGTCACCTGTTCCTTCGCCCCATAGATGCTGCCTCACCCGCTGAGTTTCTCCAGCAGGTAGACAAAAATGCTGGAGAAACTCAGCGGGTGCAGCAGCATCTATGGAGCAAAGGAAATAGGCAACGTTTCGGGCCGAAACCCTTCTTCAGTAACAATAGTAACTTGTTCTATTTGATCTTATTTGATTGTGCACGCCGGGTTGATTGCATTCGTCGAAACAGGGCAGACCACATGAAGGTTGCAATCTCCCACCCCCTCAGATTCCTATTAAATCTTTTCCCCTTCATCTTGAACCCATGTCCTCTGGTCATCGATTCCCCTACTCTGGGCAAGAGACTCTGTGCATCTACCCGATCTATTCCTGCCATGAGATTACCCTAGCGTTTAGGATAGTGTTAGTGTGCGGGGATCGCTGGTCGGCATGGACTCGGCGGGCCGAAGGGCCTGTTTACGCACTGTATCTCTAAACTAAACTAAACTACACACAGCAGCTGAGACTGAATGCCAAGTGCACCAGGTGTGTTGTGAAGCATTTAGTTATTGGGTAACATTGCATTTCTGTACACAGATTTCAAGAAAGCCATCCTTGTATCTTTTGGAAGATGTCATTTAAATTCGCATAAAGCTGCCTTAATTGACAATTTCCCCATGCTTGAGTAGAAATATCTGTTCAGGTACGAATGGGGAATAACCACTTTTTAATTTTCTCTTTATGCAAGATTGTAAAATGGATTGTAAACTCCGCCGGTTGGCAGAATGATTTTTAATGAGCTGTATTGAAAAAATCCCCCCTGAAATCTGTTTTATGTTTCGTTTAGTTTGTAGATACAGCACAGGAAAAAGCCCTTCGGCCCATCGAGTTCGTGCCGACCAGCGATGCCCGCACTCTAACGCTACCCTAGTCACACTGGGGCCAATTTTACATTCACACCAAGTCAATTAACCTACAAACCTTTGGTGTGTGGGAGGAAACCGGAGATCCCGGAGAAAACCCACCTGGGTCATGGGGAGAACATGCAAACTCCGTACAGACAGCACCCGCGATCAGGATCGAACCCGGCTCTTGGCTAAACTAAATCTAAATCTAAATCTGAGAGTTAGATTTAGCTCTTAGGGTTAATGGAATCAAGGGATAAAATTAAATTAAATTACATTTCTTTATTTATATAGCACATTTTTAGTCAACTTGCATTGACCCCAAAGTGCTTCACATAATTACATCCACACACACAGGCAAAGGTGGGTGAAGTGTCTTGCCCAAGGATACAACGACAGTATGCACTCCAAGCGGGATTCGAACCGGCTACCTTCCGGTTGCCAGCCGAACACTTAGCCCATTGTGCCATCTGTCGATAAGGTGGAAAAGCCGGAACGGGGTACCGAAGAAGGGTTTCGGGCCGAAACGTCGCCTATTTCCTTCACTCCATAGATGCTGCTGCACCCGCTGAGCTTCTCCAGCACTTTTGTCTACCTACTGATTTTGAATGATCAGCCGTGAGCAGATTGAATGGCAGTGCTGGCTCGAAGGGCCGAATGGCCTCCTCCTGCACCTATTTTCTGTTTTCTATGTAAATAGGTGCAGGAGTAGGCCATTCGGCCCTTCGAGCCTGCACCGTCATTCGATATGATCATGGCTGATCATCCAACTCAGTATCCCATCCCTGCCTTCTCTCCATACCCCCTGATCCCTTTAGCCACAAGGGCCACATCTAACTCCCTCTTAAATATAGCCAATGAACTGTGGCCTCAACTACCTTCTGTGGCAGAGAATTCCACAGATTCACCACTCTCTGTGTAAAAAATTATTTTCTCATCTCGGCCCTAAAAGACTTCCCTCTTCTCCTTAAACTGTGACCCCTAGTTCTGGACTTCCCCAACATTCTCTCCAGAGATGCTGCCGGTCCCGCTGAGTTACTCCGGTATCTATCTTCGGTTTGCACCAGCACCTGCAGTTCCTTCCTACACATGAGGCTTTTTCGAGGAGCGACAACACTGTTCTGTCGCAGAAGGTTAGACAGTCAAGCGATCCAGATATGCAGCTTCATCAAAGCAACCTCCCCAGGGGAGAGTGTAGCCAGTGGGAGATCAGTTTGCATCTGTGTTTCTGTTACTGAATACTTAGCTGAATAGAAAATTCCATTTGCTGCTTAATATGGCTCAGGTGGGTGACCAAGATGCTTCTGAAAATGCTTCTCAACTCTAAACTGCCTCTCCTGCCTGACTTGTCTTAGACAACGCAAAACATCATCCCCAGTACCTTCATCTAACGTAAAACGGCAAAATCTATTTCTATTTTAAGCAAGAAACAAGGCGTTCGGCTGTAAGGGGGTTAATGGGTCACTTCTGTAAACAGCTCCCCCGCTGTGCCCCACTGGGTACACCTATTTACCCCCATCCTCCCCCTCCACTTCTCCCTCCCCCCCTCCCCCCCCAAACCTCTCCCCCTCCCCCTCTCCCTTCTCTTCCTCTTCTCCCTCCCCCCACAACCCTTCTCCCACCTCCCCCCTCCCCCCTTCCCTCTCCCTCTCCCCCTTCCCTTTCTCCTCGCTTCTTCCTCCCCCCCTCCCCTGCTCCCTCCCCAACCCTCTCCCCCTCCCCCCCATTCCCTCTCCCCACCTCCCATTACCTCCCCCATTCTCCCTCCCATTCTCCCTCCCCCCCCCTCTGCTCCCTCTCCATTCCTGTCCCACCCCCCTCCCCTCTCTCTCGCCCACTCCCCTCCCCCTCACCCTCCCCCCATCCCGTTCGAGCCGAAACCTTTGAAGAAGGGTTTTGGCCCGAAACGTTGCCTATTTCCTTCGCTCCATAGATGCTGCCTCACCCGCTGAGTTTCTCCAGCATTTTTGTCTACCTTCAAATAGAACAAGCTGTCCTACAACTTTAGGCTGTGCACGCCATACACAAGAAGCAGAAGTCCCTGCTTGATCTTTTATATTCAAAGCAATGCATCCCAATTAGTACAAACTTCTGAATGGTTAATAGAAGCATTATAGACAACCAATGATCTGAAATCTAATCGGAGGTTTCAGATTTAGAATAATGGTTGCTTGGGAATTATTCAAATATTGGATTCTAATCTTAGAAATTTGGGTGGGTTATGTACAAGAATATAATGTACAATTATACCTGACCCAAACTAATTAGTCGGGTTAAAGGATTCATTTTTAGAATAATGGTTATTCAGGATCGAGAGAGGCTGATAATGAATTTGAATGCTTCATAAATCATTTAAAATGAAATAATGGAAGCTGGAGATTGAATTAAGGGGCATGGAAAGGTTTGCTTGAGGATTATGTCAAATAAAGAATGCTTGGGAGGTTTTGTCAGCGAGGCTGGAAGGTTAATTGGCTTATTATTGGTTTCATAAGTTGCTGGGACCAGAATTAGGCCATTCGGCCCATCAAGTCTACCCCGCCATTCAGTCATGGCTGATCTGTCTCTCCCTCTCAACCCAATTCATGAGTTCACAAGTGATAGACAGTAGACAATAGACAATAGGTGCAGGAGTAGGCTAGTCGGCCCTTCGAGCCAGCACCGCCATTCAATGTGATCATGGCTGATCATCCAGAATCAGTACCCCGTTCCTGCCTTCTCCCCAAATCCCACGATTCCGTTAGCCCTGAGAGCTAAATCTAACTCTCTCTTGAAAACATCCAACGAATTTGCCTCCACTGCCTTCTGTGGCGGAGAATTCCACAGACTCACAACTCTCTGGGTGAAAACGCTTTTCACTGTACCTCGAAATGTTTAAGAAGGAACTGCAGATGCTGGAAAAATCGAAGGTAGACAAAAATGCTGGAAGAACTCAGCGGGTGCAACACTGCTCTTCCATACCCCGCAACACTGCTCTTCCATACCCCGCAACACTGCTCTCTCTCCCCATCCCCGCACTCGCAACAAGGGCAGAGTCCCCCTAGTCCTCACCTTTCACCCCACCAGCCGGCAAATACAACAAATCATCCTCCGCCATTTTCGCCACATCCAACGTGACCCCACCACTCGCCACATCTTCCCATCTTCCCCCATGTCTGCCTTCCGCAAACACCGCTCCCTCCGCAACTCCCTTGTCAATTCTTCCCTTCCCTCCCGTACCACGCCCTCCCCGGGCACTTTCCGTTGCAACCGCAGGAAATGCAACACCTGTCCCTTCACCTCCCCCCCTCGACTCCATTCAAGGACCCAAGCAGTCGTTCCAGGTGCGACAGAGGTTCACCTGTATCTCCTCCAACCTCATCTACTGCATCCGCTGCTCTAGATGTCAGGTGATTTACATCGGGGAGACTAAGCGGAGGTTGTGCGATCGTTTCGCCGAACACCTCCGCTCGGTCCGCAAGAACCTACCTGAACTCCCGATGGCTCAGCACTTCAACTCCCCCTCCCATTCCCAATCCGACCTCTCTGTCCTGGGTCTCCTCCATTGCCAGAGTGAGCAACACCGGAAATTGGAGGAACAGCACCTCATATTCCGCCTGGGTAGCCTGCGTCCGGCGGGCATGAACATTGAATTCTCCCAATTTTGTTAGCCCTTGCTGTCTCCTCCCCTTCCTTAACCCTCGAGCTGTCTCCTCCCATCCCCCCGCCCTCGGGCTCCTCCTCCTCCCTTTTTCCTTCCTTCTCCCCGCCACCCCCTATCAGTCTGAAGAAGGGTTTCGGCCCGAAACGTCACCCATTTCCTTCGCTCCATAGATGCTGCTGCACCCGCTGAGTTTCCCCAGCATTTTTCTGTACCTTGGGTCTCAACATCGCCAGGCTGTGTGCTTCATCAGTACCGAGGACCTTGTGTACGTGGCTCTTTGCCAACACATATGTCTCCTGCTTCAAGCGACAATCCACGAACAAAGCAGAGCCTCTTAAAGCTTAATTAGGCACAAGTTTAATTGGTGTGTAAATGGTGAATCAGTCCATTGAACTCACCTGCCCTACTTAACTAATGACCCCTCTCCCATGAGGGATGCAACCATTTCTTCCCCCCCCCCTCTCCATGTTCGGCTAAGGTTGGTTTACAAGCATAGGGGTGAAGGCTGCTGGGTTTTTGTTGTGCTGAACTGAGCTGTCCTTGTGGGTAAGACCTCTGTTAGGGAGCTCATCGTATCCTGTGACTCATTTATTCCTGTACCGATTGAAATCCAGTTTGCTCACGTTGCCCTTGTAAACTTTCTACTGAGTCCAGGAACAAACGCTGCATCAGCGGGAAGATGTGACGGTAAATCCCATTGTTACTGTACTGCTGTACTACTCATCCCTGTACTGCTCTCAATATCACCTTCTCTTCCCCTCCCCCACAGCCAACAACAGACCATTGTGGGCTCCACCCCTTCCTTGGTCATCTGTTGCCGGCCCTGATTTGTTTCCAGTTTAATTTAGAGATATGGCATGGAAACAGGCCCTTTGGCCCACACCGACCAGCGATCCCCGAACACTAACACTATCCCAACACACACTAGGGACAATTTACACTTATACCAAGGCAATTATCCTGCAAACTTGTACGTATTTGTGCAGTGTGGGGGGAAACCGGAGCTCCCAGAGAAAACCCACGCAGGTCCCGGGGAGAAGGTACAAACTCCATACAGACAAGCACCCATAGTCAGGATGGAACCCGGGTCTCTGGCGCTGTGAAGCAGCAATTCTACCGCTGCGCCACCGTGCTCCAATCAGGATCCAAACCTAACTTGGCTACCTTACTCTCCTTCCTATCATTCCAGGCCTTGGGCAGCACAGTGGCATAGCACTAGAGTCCAGGGTTCCATCCTGACAATGGGCGATACAGCACAGGAACAGGCCATTCGGTCCACTATGTCTGTGCTGTACATGATGCCAAGATAAACTAATCTGCGGCCTGTGGTCACGTGCCTCTTAAACATAGACAATAGGTGCAGGAGTAGGCCATTCGGCCCTTCGAGCCTGCACCGTCATTCGATATGATCATGGCTGATCATCCAACTCAGTATCCCATCCCTGCCTTCTCTCCATACCCCCTGATCCCTTTAGCCACAAGGGCCACATCTAACTCCCTCTTAAATATAGCCAATGAACTGTGGCCTCAACTACCTTCTGTGGCATTCTTCTTCAAAGAATGCGATTACACATCAAGTTAAAAACAAAAGACAATCGGGTTGAGCAGGGTTTAGTTTAGAGATACAGCGCGGAAACAGGCCCTTCGGCCCACCGAGTCGGCACCGGCCAGCGATCCCCGAACACTAACACTATCCTACACACACTAGGGACAATTTTACATTTACACCAAGACAATTCACCAACAAACCTGTACGTCTTTGGAGTGTGGGAGGAAACCGAAGGTCTTGGAGAAAGCCCACGCGGGTCACGGGGAGAACGTGCAAACTCCGTACAGACAGCACCCGTAGTCAGGATGGAACCTGGGTCTCCAGCGCTGTAATGCCCCTGTCCCACTTAGGAAACCTGAACGGGAACCTCTGGAGACTTTGCGCCCCACCCAAGGTTTCCGTGCGGTTCCCGGAGGTTGCAGGTGGTTGCCGGAGGTTGCAGGTAGTGGAAGCAGGTAGGGAGACTGACCAAAAACCTCCGGGAACCGCACGGAAGCCTCGGGTGGGGCGCAAATTCTCCAGAGGTTTCCGTTCAGGTTTCCTAAGTGGGACAGGGGCATAAGGCAGCAACTCTACCACTGCCCCACCGTGACGCCCAACTAATTTGAAGTCTGAATTAATTTACGAGGGAAAGATGTCGAGAAGGCTTTTGATAAGGAGGTTGGAGCATATGTGGAAACGGGCGTGATAAATTGTCACGGATTGCGAATGGATTAACAGGCAGAGAGCTGAGTGTATCAATGAGCCATCCTAGGTCAGCATGCTGTGACTGGTTAGTCACTGCAAGCATTGGTGTCTGGGCAGCAGCTGTTCAATCTACATCAATGACCTGGCTGAAAGAACCAAATATCATATTTCTAAATGTACTGCCTCTGTTAAACCAGTCGGGATTGTGTGGGTGGGGAAGGGAGTGAAGTGGATTGGAGGGGATGTGATCAAGTGTGTGCGTGGGTGAGGGCAGGGAAAACGCAATCTAATGTGCTAACGTGCGAACTAAACAGAAAAACGGAGCGTATTGTGAAATGAAAACAGAGTGGAGAATATCGAGTCTCAAAGGATGTCTTTAGTTTTAGATATACAGCGCAGAAACAGGCCCTTCGGCCCCACCGGTTCCGTGCTGACCAATGATCCCTGTATACTAGCACTGTCCTGCAAACTAGGGACAATTTACAATCATTGCCAATCAACCTCAAATCTTGCACAACTTTGGAAGAAAGTAGAGCACCCGGAGAAACTCCACGCAGGTCATGGGGAGAATGTACAAACTCTGTATAGACAGCACCCATAGTCAGGATCGATGTCAATGAGATGTTTTAATTTTGTGTCTGTTTCCAGCTGAACTGGGCCACAAATAAAGCCTGGTTCAGGATACAAGTATGACACAAAATTACCTCCCACCCAGAAAAAAAAATGCATTTCTTCATGTTCAGGAGCAGAATTAGGCCATTCGGCCCATCAAGTCTACTCCACAATTCAACCATGGCTGATCCATCTCTCCCTCCTAACCCCATTCCCCTGCCTTCTCCCCACAACCGTATTCATGGATTGGGGGGACCTGGCTCCAGTTGTTACATTAATGATTTGGGGAGATTATAATCGCTGATTGAATAATTTCCAGGCTGCAGAAGTGGATAACAACTGATTACAATAAGTGGTGAAAGTCAGCTAGTTTAACCAGCTCCAGGAACTCCTAGACTCTCATCAATAGTGACCCATCAACCTCAGAGAATGGTGCAGTCAAGGCTGATTATATTAATATTTTTTAACCAAAATGTGCTTCCTTCCCAATAGATAGTGTCAGAACAATTTCTCCAAGGGTGGAAATGTCTATGTGAAAGACATGTAGGTTTCAGTTTATCGGTAGTTTGGTTTAGTTTACTTTAGAGATACAGCGTTGAAACAGGCCCTTCGGCCCACCGAGTCGGCACCGACCAGCGATCCCCGCACACCAGCACCATCCTACACACACCAGGGACAATTTTACATTTATGCATTTATACCAAGCCAATTAATTACCAATTAATTAATTATCCTTCTTTGGAGTGTGGGAGGAAACCGAAGATCTCGGAGAAAACCCATGTGGTCACAGAGAGAACGTGCAAACTCCGTACAGACAGCACCCGTAGTCGGGATCGAACCAGGGTCTCTGGCGCTGTAAGGCAGTAGTTCTACCACTGCGCCACTGTGCCGCCCAGAAGCAAATGATTCGGCTGAAACTAAACAGAGGGACTCGACTTGCTGGCTTTACCTTGCACTAAACGTTATTCCCTTATCATGTATCTGTACACTGTAAATGGATCGTTGGTGATCTTGTTTAAGAAGGAACTGCAGATGCTGGAAAATCGCAGGTGGACAAAAATGCTGGAGAAACTCAGTGGGTGCGGCAGTGAAGGAAATAGGCAACGTTTCGGGCCGAAACCCTTCTTCAGACCTTTGTGATCATGTATTGTCTTCCTGCTGACTGGATAGCACGTAAACAAAAAGCTTATCACTGTACCTCGGTACACATCAGATTCAGATTCAGCAGTCACCGAGGTACATTGTTGAGTAGTGTGACAGCCGCAGGGAAGAAGCTGTTCCTGGACCTGCTGCTCCAGCAACGGAGAGACCTGTAGCGCCTCCCGGATGGTAGGAGGGTAAACAGTCCATGGTTGGGGTGAGAGCAGTCCTTGACGATGCTGAGAGCCCTCCGCAGACAACGCTTGCTTTGGACAGACTCAATGGAGGGGAGCGAGGAACCGGTGATGCGTTGGGCAGTTTTCACCACCCTCTGCAGTGCCTTCCGGTCGGAGACAGAGCAGTTGCCATACCATACTGTGATACAGTTGGTAAGGATGCTCTCAGATGGCAATAAAGGTTGACTGAACCAAACTGAACAGAATGTAGAGCAGGGATTAGCTGCAGGGTTTAAAACATTATTCTTTGCCAACACAATGTTCTGCATGACTATTATTGATTGGCCAGTCATACAATTTCCATTTATATTAGCGCTTGGTTTAGGCAAAGCCAATTTGTATCATTGCCTGTGACAGGC
>NC_045993.1:3444431-3471931 GCF_010909765.2 Amblyraja radiata | reverse complement strand
TTTTGATGAGTTCCTGGCATTTGAATAAAGTGCCAAGGAGATAGTTGACATTCCAAGCTGTCCGTGTTAAAGCAATGTAAAAATCACTTAAAAGGAACGACAAGTGGAAGTTGAAGACTTGATTGTGGGATGTTGATGTGGTATTTATTAGTCATTTAAATGGTGAATCCAATATTTACTTTACATGTGAACTGGGAACTTCTTAGATGATACCTGTGGTAAATTATTCAACATCTCTGAGCCCGCGTGTGTGTGTGTGTGTATCCGTTCCGGCATAAAGTGCCCTTCTCCAGAAAATGAGCCTCTAATCTCGCCATCATTACAATCTAGCCACTTACAGTCAGTCAATGGGGTCACAGTGTGGAAACAGGCCCAACTTGCCCACACCGGCCAACATGTCCTATCTACACCAGTCCTACCTGCCTTCATTTGGCCCAAATCTCTCCCAACCTGTCCTATCCATGTACCTGTCTAACTGTTTCTTAAATGTTGGGATAGTCCCAGCCTCAACTACCTCCCCTGGCAGCTCGTTCCATACACCCACCACCCTTTGTGTGAATCGGGACGACAGATGGCACAATGTGTGTGTGTGTATCCGTTCCGGCTCGAGAGACTAACAGAGGCTAAGAGGTTTGCCACGCACTGCAAGGGAGCAGTGGACCAGACAGGAAGAGCGGACGGAATTACCACTAGACAGCCAAACCAGTAGGTAATTTACGGCTGGGGTGAGTACTTTCCCATTTATAGGAGGTAGGATTATATAAATAAGGGGTGTATCAATACAGTAATCCGGGTAGGGGATTCTTAAATAGGACCAGTTAATTACTTATATAAGATGGGCGGCCAGGAGATGTGCCAATACTGTGAGATGTGGGAATTTGTCGACACCATTGATGTAGAAGATCCCTACAGCTGCAGTAAGTGTTTGAGGCTAGAGGAACTCGAGCTCCGCATTGATGAGCTGGAGACCCAACTTCATACGCTGCGGTACATCAGGGAGGGGGAGTATTACCTGGATGTTTTATGCCAGGGGATGGTCACACCGACCAGTTTAACTAATTCAGTAGTCAGTGAGCAAGGAAAGGAAGGTGTGGCCATAAGCGAGGCAGGTAGGGGGAACCAGGAGGAGATGCGGCAGGAGCCACAGCCCTTGTCCCTGACGATCATGACCGAGGCTCTTACTCAATGTAAGGACGGGATCAGGGGCTGTGGGAGGGATGAGCAACCTGGCTGCAGCACCGTGGATCAGGGGGCCATTCAAGAGGGGGGAGTTAGAAGAAATGCCGTAGTGATAGGGGATAGTATTATTCGGGGGGTAGATAAGGTTCTCTGCGGCCAGCAGAACATGTCCCGAAGGCTGTGTTGCCTACCCGGTGCTAGGGTTAAGGATATCTCTGCGATGCTGGAGAGAAATTTGCAGAGGGAGGGGGAGGATCCAGTGGTCGTGGTCCATGTGGGGACCAATGACATAGGAAGGACGAGGAAGGAGGATCTGCTGAAGGAGTTTGAGCAGTTAGGGAATAAATTAAAAAGCAGAACCTCGAGGGTACTGATCTCCGGATTGCTACCTGAGCCACGGGCCAAATCGGCGAGGGTACGTAAAATTAAAAAGCTGAATGCGTGGCTCAAAGACTGGTGTGGGAAAAATGGGTTTGGTTTCTTGGGCCACTGGCACCAGTACTGGGACAGGGGGGATCTGTTCTGTAAGGACGGACTTCACCTGAACGGTGCTGGGACTGGGGTCCTGGCAAATCATATAACTAGGGCAGTAGAGAGGTCTTTAAACTAAGTAGCGGGGGGGAGGTATCAAGGGGGGTAATAACGGCAGGGGTAGAGGAAATAGAGCAGGGTATCAGTGGGGAAGCGGAAAATCAAAATGTGACAGGAGGATCCAGAATGTGTGAAGATAAAGCTCTAGATGTAAAAGGGGCAAAAACGGAAAGGAAGGGTAGTAAAAATCATCTGAAAGTGCTTTATCTAAATGCACGGAGTATTCGAAATAAGATAAATGAATTAACGGTGCAATTAAGTATATATAGTTATGATATCGTGGCCATTACGGAGACATGGCTGCAAGGGGATCAGGACTGGGAGTTAAATATAGAGGGGTACTCGACAATTAGAAAGATAGACAGGAAAGAAAGGGAGGAGGGGTGGCCCTTTTAATAAGGGAGGGAATAACGGCAATAGAGAGGAAGGATATTGCGTTGAAGGATCAGGATAGTGAAACAGCTTGGGTACAGATAGAGAATAACAAGGGGAAAAAAACACTAGTGGGTGTAATTTATAGACCTCCAAATAGCTGTGACGCTGTTAGTCAGAACATAAATCTGCAAATAGTTGACGCATGTAAAAAGGGAACTGCTGTAATCATGGGGGACTTCAATTTTCATATTAATTGGGCAAACCAAACTGGGCAGGGTAGACTAGAGGAAGAGTTTATAGAATGTATTAGAGACGGGTTCCTAGAACAGTATGTCACAGAACCGACAAGGGGGGAGGCAATCTTGGATCTGGTCCTGTGTAATGAAGCAGGATTAATTAAAAATGTCATAGTTAGGGACTCGTTGGGAACAAGTGACCACAATATGGTCGAATTCCATATTCAAATAGAAGGGGAGCAGGTTGAAACTCAGGCTAGGGTGCTTAGTCTAAATAAGGGGGATTATGAAGGTATGAGGACTGAGCTGATCAAAGTTGACTGGGATAGCAGACTCAAGAATAAGACGGTACATGAGCAGTGGTGTACGTTTAAGGGTCTACTGTATAACCTTCAAGAAAAATTTATTCCTATGAAGAAAAAAAGGGGTAAGGGTAAGAACAGTCAGCCATGGCTCAGTAAAACTATAAAGGATAGTATTCGGCTGAAGGCAAGGGCATATAAGGTAGCCAGAGATAGTGGGAGGGTAGAGGATTGGGAAGCATTTAAAGGTCAGCAAAAAATAACTAAGAGATTAATTAAGACGGGGAAAATAGACTATGAAAGGAATTTAGCGAACAACATAAAAACTAATAGTAAGAGTTTTTATAGCTATATAAAAAGAAAAAGGGTGGCTAAGGTGAACGTTGGTCCATTGGAGGGTGAGACTGGAGAGTTGTTGGTGGGGAACATGGAAATGGCAAAGGCATTAAACGAGTATTTTGTATCAGTCTTCACCATAGAAGACACAAAAAATATTCCAACGCTGGATAAACAGGGGGCGGTAGGAATGGAGGAGCTAAATACTATTAAGATCACCAAGGAGGTGGTATTAGGGAAATTAATGAGACTGAAGGAGGATAAATCCCCTGGGCCTGATGGATTACATCCAAGGGTCTTGAGGGAGATAGCGGTGGGGATTGTGGATGCATTGGTGATAATTTTCCAAAACTCCCTGGAGGCAGGAACGGTCCCAGTGGATTGGAAAATGGCCAATGTAACACCTATATTTAAAAAAGGAAGTAAACAGAAGGCGGGTAACTATAGACCGGTTAGTCTAACATCGGTGGTGGGTAAAATGTTAGAGACAATTATTAAAGAAACACTAACGGGGCACTTGGATAAACATGACTTCATCGGACAGAACCAGCATGGTTTTGTGAAGGGGAAGTCCTGTTTAACGAATCTGCTCGAATTCTTTGAGGAAGTAACAACCCGGGTGGATAAAGGGGAACCGGTGGATGTGGTATACTTGGACTTCCAAAAGGCTTTTGACAAGGTGCCACATAAGAGACTATTGCTAAAAATAAAAAATTATGGGATTGGGGGTAATATATTAGCATGGGTAGAGGATTGGCTAACAAATAGGAAGCAGAGAGTGGGGATAAATGGTTCATACTCGGGATGGCAACCGGTAACTAGCGGGGTTCCGCAAGGGTCGGTGCTGGGACCCCAGTTGTTCACAATTTATATAAATGATTTGGAGGAGGGAACCAAGTGTAATATATCAAAATTTGCGGACGATACAAAAATGGGAGGAAAAGTAGGGGATGAGGAGGATAGGAAGAGTCTGCAAAAGGATATAGATAAGCTAGGTGAGTGGGCAACAACTTGGCAGATGAAATTTAATACTAATAAATGTGAAGTCATTCACTTTGGGGAAAAAAAATGATAGGGCAAGTTATTTTCTAAATGAGGAGGAGCTGCGTTGTAATGCAACGCAAAGGGATCTAGGGGTATTAGTACATGAATCACTAAAAGTTAGTATGCAGGTGCAGCAAGCAATCAGGAAGGCCAATGGAGTTTTGGCCTTTATTGCTAGGGGGATTGAGTATAAAAACACGGAGGTCTTGCTGCAGCTGTACACAGTATTAGTGAGACCACATTTGGAATACTGTGTACAGTTCTGGGGTCCATACTTAAGAAAGGATGTACTAGCCCTGGAGGCAGTGCAGCGAAGGTTTACAAGATTAATTCCTGCAATGAGGGGATTGACATATGAGGAAAGGTTAAGTAGGCTGGAACTCTACTCTTTGGAGTTTAGAAGAATGAGAGGCGATCTCATTGAAACATATAAGATCGTGAGGGGCCTTGATCGGGTGGATGCACCAAGGATGTTCCCAATGATCGGGGAAACTAGAACTAGGGGACATAGTTGCAGAATAAGGGGGGGCTCTTTTAAAACTGAGATGAGGAAGAACTTCTTCACCCAGAGGGTGGTTAATTTATGGAATTCACTGCCCCAGGGAGCAGTAGAAGCAGAAACGTTAAATATATTTAAGTCTAAAATAGATGTTTTTTTAGCTGCCAAGGGGATAAGGGGCTACGGGGAGAGGGCAGGGATATGGACCTAGGTATGGTTAGTATAGTAAGACCTGAGTGATCTCCTGGACAAGTGTCGATCGCCTGGATTGGGGTCGGAGAGGAATTTCCCGGATTTTTTTCCCGAATTGGACCTGGGTTTTTATCCGTTTTTTTGCCTCCCCCAGGAGATCACGAGGTTCTTGGGGTGGAGAGGGGTGATAGCGGTACAAAGGGGAGGGTAGTGTCTTGTGTTCTGTGTCTTGTGTCTACTGTTTGTGGGTAAGTGTGTCTGTTTAGTGTTCAGCCATGAGCGAATGGCGGTGCGGGCTCGACGGACCTGGTGGTCTACTCTCGCACCTACTTTCTATGTTTCTATGTTTCTATGTTTCTAATGGGCTAAGTGTTCGGCTGGCAACCGGAAGGTAGCCGGTTCGAATCCCGCTTGGAGTGCATACTGTCGTTGTGTCCTTGGGCAAGACACTTCACCCACCTTTGCCTGTGTGTGAATGTGCGTGAGTGACTGGTGGTGGTCGGAGGGGCCGTAGGCGCAGATTGGCAGCCACGCTTCCGTCAGTCTGCCCCAGGGCAGCTGTGGCTACAGAAGTAGCTTACCACCACCGAGTGTGACTGAGGAGTGAATGAATAATGCGATATAAAGCGCCTTGAGTATTAGAAAGGCGCTATATAAATCCCATCCATTATTATTATTATTAATCAAGTTACCTCTCAGATTCCTATTAAATCAGTTCCCCTTCTCCTTAAACCTATTTGATTCCCCTACTCTGGGCAAGAGACTCTGTGCATCTACCCGATCTAATCCTCTCATGATTTTATCCACCTCTATAACATCACCCCTCATCCTCCTGTGCTCCAAGGAATGGAGTCCCAGCCTATTCAATCTTTTCCCCTTCATCTTGAACCGATGTCCCCTGGTCCTCGGCTCACCTGCTCCCGACTTGATCCAATATTCTTGGGAAGCATAGATACTTCTTGGCCGTCGATCCCTTCTCGGTGAATGGTGCACGGAAGATCTCGGAGAAAACTCAGGCAATCATGGGGAGAACGTACAAACTCCGTACAGACAGCACCCATAGTCGGGATCGAACCAGGGTCTCCGGCGCTGGGAGCGCTGTAAGGCAGCAACTCTACTGCTGCTCCACCATGCCAACGTTCTTGTGCCGAACTGTTCTACTACTCCCTCTCCCAGTTCTGATCAAATGTCCCAGCCTTGAGCTCCTAATTTGAGGAAGGACATTCTTGTTATTGAGGGAGTGCAGCGTAGGTTCATTTCCAGGTTCATTTCCGGGAAGGCGGCACTGTCATATGATGAAAGAATGGATTGACTGGGCTTATATTCCCTGGATTGTTTAAGAAGGAACTGCAGATGCTGGAAAATCGAAGGTAGACAAAAATGCTGGAGAAACTCAGCGGGTGCAGCAGCATCTATGGAGCGAAGGAATAGGCAACGTTTTGGGCCGAAGAGGGGATCTAATAGAAACATATAAAATTCTTAAGGGATTGGACAGTCTAGGTGCAGGAAAAATGTTCCCAATGTTGGGGGAGTCCAGAACCAGGGGCCACACACAGTTTAGGAATAAGGGGTAGGCTATTTAGGACTGAGATGAGGAAAAACTTTTTTCACCCAGAGAGTTGTGAATCTGTGGAATTCTCTGCCACAGAAGGCAGTGGAGGCCAATTCACTGGATGTTTTCAAGAGAGAGTTAGACTTAGCTCTTAGGGCTAATGGAATCAAGGGATATGGGGGGGGGGGGGGGGAGCAGGAGCAGGGTACTGATTTTGGATGATCATATTGAATGGCAGTGCTGGCTCGAAGGGCCGAATGGCCTACTCCTGGACTTATTGTGTATGTTTCTATTTTCTATGTTTCTCTGTTGAAACGCGGACTATTTCTCTTTCTGCAGATGCTGCCTGACCCGCTCGAGTTTTACCAGCGTTGTTGTTTATCTGAGGCGCGAGTGCTTTGCTGTGCGTTTTACGAGGAGCTGTAAATGAACAGGATGAGTGTTCTATTACTCCTGTGACTTCATATGAATGGAGGTCAAGGTTCTCCTTGTAACGTTGAAGTTGTGAGTGTTTTTCGACTCTGACATTAAGATAACAGGACAGGGAATTGGGAGCGAGATTGGTGTGCATTGTTTGTTATCCTGGCCTCGAAGGGCATGCGTCAAAATGCAAAGTAACTGCACCAATTAATACTAATTGGTGCATCTGACTCGGAGAGAGAATCAGACTAATAGGTACAAGAGCACACGGGATACATGCTTGAGATGAGGGCTTCAAGATCACGAGGGGGATGGATAAAAGTGAACGCTCACTCCAAAGACGGACAGGTTGGTGGGCTAATTGGCTTGGTAAATGTGAAAATTGTCCCTAGTTTTAGAGATACAGCGTGGAAACAGGCCCTTCGGCCCACCGGGTCCGTGCCGACCAGCGATCCCCGCACACTAACACTATCCCACACACACACACTAGGAACAATTTTTTTATATTTATACACTTACACCAAGCCAATTAACCCACAAACCTGTACGTCTTTGGAGTGTGGGAGGAAACTGGAGCACCCAAAGAAAACCCACACGGTTACAGGGAGAATGTGCAAACTCCGTACAGACAGCATCCGTAATCGCGATCTAACCCGGGTCTCCGGCACTGCATTCGCTGTAAGGCAGCACCTCTACAGCTGTGCCACCGTGACTGCTACAGTGTGTGTAGGATAGTGACCATGTGCGGGGATCGCTGGTCGGCGTGGACCCTGTGGGCCGAAGGGCCTGTTTCTGCGCCGTGTCTCGAAACTAAACTAAACTCACCTTCTTTTTTTCCGGGGTAGAGGATCCTAAAACTAGAGGGCGTGGGCTTCAGCTAAGAGGAGAGATATTTAAAAGGGTGGTGGGTGTATAGAACAAGCTGCTGGAGAAGAACGAGCCAGCACCGCCATTCATTGTGATCATGGCTGATCGTCCCCTATCAATAACCCGTGCCTGCCTTCTCCCCATATCCCTCGATTCCACTAGAGCTCTATCTAACTCTCTCTTAAATCCATCCAGTGATTTGGCCTCCACTGCCCTCTGTGGCAGGGAATTCCACAAATTCACAACTCTCTGGGTGAAAAAGTTTTTTTCCTCACCTCAGTCTTAAATGACCTCCCCTTTATTCTAAGACTGTAGCCCCTGGTTCTGGACTTGCCCAACATTGGGGACATTTTTCCTGCATCTAGCTTGTCCAGTCCTTTTATAATTTTATGTTTCTATAAGATAACCCCTCATCCTTCTAAACTCCAGTGAATACAAGCCTAGTCTTTTCTATCTTTCCTCATATGATAGTCCCGCCATCCCAGGGATCAATCTCGTGAACCTACGCTGCACTGCCTCAATCACAAGGATGTCCTTCCTCAAATTAGGAGACCAAAACTATACGCAATACTCCAGATTTGGCCTCACCAGAGCCCTATACAACTGCAGAATAACCTCTTTACTCCTATACTAAAATCCTCTTAGAAACATAGTAACATGGAAAATAGGTGCAGGAGTAGGCCATTCGGCCCTTCGAGCCTGCACCGCCATTCAATATGATCATGGCTGATCATCCAACTCAGTATCCCGTACCTGCCTTCTCTCCATACCCCCTGATCCCTTTAGCCACAAGGGCCACATCTAACTCCCTCTTAAATATAGCCAATGAACTGGCCTCAACTACCTTCTGTGGCAGAGAATTCCACAGATTTACTACTCTCTGTGTGAAAAAGAAAATTCTCATCTCGGTCCTTAAAGATTTCCCCCTTATCCTTAAACTGTGACCCCTTGTTCTGGACTTCCCCAACATCGGGAACAATCTTGTATCTCTTGTTATGAATCCTTCTCTCCAGAGATGCTGCCCGTCCCGCTGAGTTACTCCAGCTTTTTGTGTCCATCTTCCATCAAATGAGTTGTCTGTGAGACTCCACTCAAGCATTGAGTCTTTGTGGAGGAGCTGCACTCGCAGATCAGAGGGTTTGGTTAACGTTACTCAATCAAGCGTGTCCCATTCTCTTCGAACGGAGTGTGTGACTTGTGTTGTGGCTTAGATGACGTTGGACTGGGAGTTAAACCAGTGAGAGAAGCAGGAACCGCCTGTGCTCATTCACCACCCGACACGATCCTCCCACATTGGGGGGAGGTGGGGGGGAGATTGGGCTGCGAGTTTACCCAGCCTGAAAATTACCTGTCACCAAAAAAAAAAATCCTCACCCATCCTCAGGCTTGAGGTGAGTTGAGAATCCAAAATAGACCGAGCAAATCACTGAATGAATTTGTTGTTTAACTGAAATGGAAAGATGAACCGAAAAAAAAGAGAGAAACAGGAAAATAATCAGCTCACTATCATCTCGGGCGCTGGGCGTTATTTTCGGCTGGCGGGCTACGCTCTCAGGAAATTGCTTTTCTTTGACCCGATCCGCAAGCCTGGGTTTTCTTTGTTACCCTCAGTTTAACCCTCCCAATCCCTTCGAGCTATTTTATCTTTAGTCTTCAGTCCGCCGGATTCAGGAGCAGTTCAGTTCAGTTCTGCTTTGTCACAGTTGTTGAAGTAAAATTTAAAACACAACACAAAGATCGGGCGAGACGATCAAGACTTTATTTAAGAAGGCCAAATACAGTGGCCACCTGGAGCCATCTAGGAGATTGCACAACGAGCAAAGATTAATCTCCTCCGTATATACAGAATTTCCCTTCGATTGTTTTATTTATAACTGAGTTCGGTATTCTTGGTTCTTGGTTTCTTGGTTCTTGGTTCTTGGTTTCTTGGTCCTCCAAAATATTCCAAATGGAATTTAAACTGGAGGTGGTGGAGGGAGGGCTTAAGCCAGAAAGGGTTATTGGGAAGAAAGAGCTACCTTATATTTAGTTGGAGGTACACAAAATTGCTGGGGAAACTCAGCGGGTGCAGCAGCATCTATGGAGCGAAGGAAATAGGCGACGTTTCGGGCCGAAACCCTTCTTCAACATTTAGTTGGGTCTGGTTGGGTAACTATAGTTGGGTGGAGATTATTCCAAGCTTTAATTGCGCAGGGGAAGAACGAATTGCTGTACACATCTGTCTTTGTAGCTGGGATCACAAATTGGATCGAATGCCCTCGTCTGCTCCTAATTGGTTTGGGTTTGGTGTAGGTCTTGTAATATATGTCGAGCTGACCATTTAACATTTTTTAAAACAGGTCAAACGGTGAACTTCACGTGTGTCTTTATTACAACTGCGCATGCCCAGGTCATGGGTCATTCGGGATAAACATTCTCGCCAGCTGAGCTACTGCGTGTGTACGGGACCTGCGAATTAATTTAAATGTGATTGATCAATAAATATATCCGTCAAATATGTCAGCGGTGGGCCACAGCGTACTGCAGGCTCCACAAATCCACAATTGTATCTATTTAAATTATTGACTCAACACAGCAGCACCAGCCTTGAAAACACAAGAATGCCTGGAACGAACCTGTCAATTATCAAATCCCTGACATTAGCCTGAATCACAGCCATTCAGATTCGATATTGATTTACACGAATTACAAGTTGTGTGGTCAACCAATTTGAGACAGTCCTCACATTCCTATCTAAACAACCTTCCTGGATTGAAGGAAACGAGGAGAATGAGCTGCGTGGGGGGGGTAGATTGGATTCGAACAGGCTGGTTAAACTTTCGAGGTGGGTTGTCTTAAATAAAGATGCTGTTGCTTTAAACTCTGGGGTTGGTTCCAGTCTGTCAGGGCACACAGTTGGGAGCCGGGCGGTGATAATTTTCAGACATTTGAATCGCATCCAAACTAGTGGCTTCACTCAGGAGTGGGTCGCAGCTCCCCAGCTGATGGGACCTGTTCTCATAGAAACATAGAAAATAGGTGCAGGAGTAGGCCATTCGGCCCTTCGAGCCTGCACCGCCATTCAATATGATCATGGCTGATCATCCAACTCGGTATCCTGTACCTGCCTTCTCTCCATACCCCCTGATCCCTTTAGCCACAAGGGCCACATCTAACTCCCTCTTAAATATAGCCAATGAACTGTGGCCTCAACTACCTTCTGTGGCAGAGAATCCCACAGATTCACCACTCTCTGTGTGAAAAATGTTTTTCTCATCTCGGTCCTAAAAGATTTCCCCCTTATCCTTAAACTGTGTGACCCCTTGTCCTGGACTTCCCCAACATCGGGAACAATCTTCCTGCATCTAGCCTGTCCAACCCCTTAAGAATTTTGTAAGTTTCTATAAGATCGAAACTTCTATAAGATCTCTCTCTTTGAAGGAGGTGCTGCCTGCACCAGCGAGTGGGCAAACGCAGACCCAACCCGTAATATGAGTGGGGACATTTTCTCAGTCAGACTTTATCGAGAGTGGGGGTGGGGGATCTGGGGGAGAGAGAGAGAGAGAGAGAGAGAGCTGGCGATGCCGCATAGAACAGTTTAATAACGACCCATTAAAATCCGCCCATCGGCCACTCGGCAAGCTGGGCTGATCTGATCTGATCTGACAGCCCTCTCACTAGCTCGCTGCGTGCCCGATCCTAACGCAGAACCTCCACAAAACCTTTGGGCTTCGTGTAACACCTGTACAAAGAGCCTCTGCCAACAAGGGCTGGCGAACTGTGTTAGTCAACGTGCACTGGGTGAGATGGCTGGGGGAAACACACCGCAAACTTGGAACAGCATAGACCCTCCACTCAATCTATCCAATACTAAAGGGCTGGCATTTTGCAGTTAAATGTCTTCTATCGGATTGGAGGCTCCTTCACAGGGCCAAACCTGTACTCAGTTTTCCTCTGAAGATTCCTAGGGAAGATTCAAACTAGACGACATGATTTGAGAATTAAGGGACAAAAGTTTAGGGGTAGCATGAGGGGGAACTTCTTTACTCAGCTGTGTGGAATGAACTTCCAGTGGAAGTGGTGGAGGCAGGTTCGATTTTATCATTTAAAAATAAATTGGATAGGTATATGGACGGGAAAAGAATGGAGGGTTATGGTCTGAGTGCAGGTAGATGGGACTTGGGGAGAATATGTGTTCGGCACGGACTAGAAGGGCCGAGATGGCCTGTTTCCGTGCTGTAATTGTTATATGGTTATTCAACAATTTGTTAAATAATGTCTTAAAAATATAATTGACTTGGCCTCCATATTACAATGTTCCAAAATTGTACAAGGCATTGGTGAGGCCAATTCTGGAGTATGGTGTACAATTTTGGTCGCCTAATTATAGGAAGGATGTCAACAAAATAGAGAGAGTACAAGGGAGATTTACTAGAATGTTGCCTGGGTTTCAGCAACTAAGTTACAGAGAAAGGTTGAACAAGTTAGGTCTTTATTCTTTGGAGCGCAGAAGGTTAAGGGGGGACTTGATAGAGGTCTTTAAAATGATGAGAGGGATAGACAGAGTTGACGTGGATAAGCTTTTCCCACTGAGAGTAGGGAAGATTCAAACAAGGGGACATGACTTGAGAATTAAGGGACAGAAGTTTAGGGGTAACATGAGGGGGAACTTCTTTACTCAGAGAGTGGTAGCTGTGTGGAATGAGCTTCCAGTGGAAGTGGTGGAGGCAGGTTTGATTTTATCATTTAAAAATAAATTGGATAGGTATATGGACGGGAAGGGAATGGAGGGTTATGGTCTGAGTGCAGGTAGATGGGACTAGGTGAGAGTAAGTGTTCGGCACGGACTAGAAGGGCCAAAATGGCCTGTTTCCGTGCTGTAATTGTTATATGGTTATATGAGATGAATCTTTGCCTTAACGGTACATTCACACCATTAAGCATCAGCCCACATCACACTGATACAGTCGCTGCCTGCCTCAGATTAAATATATTTTTACACATAAATTATGAATAAAGATAAGATAATGTTTCAAACACAAGTCACATTTTCTTATTCCAGTAGCAAACACATTAAGGATTAAATGAAAAAAATAAATTCTTTCGCTTTTTGAATATCTCATAATTGCAGATGAACGAACTGAACTAGAACTGGGACTGTGTAAGTCGTGTGTGAACAGCAGAACAAGAAGCTATTGAGTTGACAGAATTCTAGATTAATTCCTTGGTAGAATAGTTAACAATTTATACACAGTTTATACAGCGCTGCGTTTGCTGTTTTTTTTAATCCCGAATGACCTTTGACAAATCCCATGATTCCTTGCATTTATTGAGATACCGAACTCGCTTATTGCAGTCTTTCGGAGATGCATGGTGTGCATTTGTTACAAGACCATTTGGGAAGAAGGAAAATTCCTATAGGAAGGCACAGCATAGTAAACACAGCCCAATTCCACACCATTACAGAGAAGCAAATGTCCTGTTACACTTTCCACCTTGTTTTATTGTTTTACCACTGCCGTTTGTCCTTTGACAGCAGAGAACAGAATCTGACTAAAGTATGTTGGAAAGAACTGCAGATGCTGGTTTAAATCGAAGGTAGACACAAAATGCTGGAGTAACTCAGCGGGACAGGCAGCATCTCTGGAGAGAAGGAATGGGTGACGTTTAGGGGTCGAGACCCTTCTCCAGCACCATGGACAGCGTACCAGCCTGAGCTTAAGCCACAGCCATAGAAGTTGCAGTATTAAGATAGACACAAAATGCTGGAGTTACTCAGCGGGACAGGCAGCATCTCTGCAGAGAAGGAATGGGTGATGTTTCAGGTCAGGGGAGAGGGAAGCGAGAGATATAGATGGTGATGCAGAGAGATATGGGACAAATGAATGAAAGATATGCTAAAACTATTTTTACTTCATAACGCAGCATCTGTAGAATTATTTGCCACAGACGGCTGTGGAGGCCAAGTCAGTGGATATTTTTAAGGCAGAAATAGATAGATTCTTGATTGGTACGGGTGCCGGAGGTTATGGGGAGAAGGCAGGAGAATGGAGTTGAGGGGGGAAGATCGATCAGCCATGATTGAATGGTGGACTAGACTCGATGGGCCGAATGGCCTAATTCAGCTCCTATCACTTATGATCTTAGGACTGAATATGAATCAGTGTGCAGGTTCTACATTAATAGCCTCCACCACTTTCTGACCCGCTCTTTATTTATGTTTAAGAAGGAACTGCAGATGCTGGAAAATGGAAGGTAGACAAAAATGCTGGAGAAATTCAGCGGGTGCAGCAGCATCTATGGAGCGAAGGAAATAGGCAACGTTTCGGGTTGAGACCCTTCGGTCCGAAACGTCACCTATTTCATTCGCTCCATAGATGCTGCCTCACCCGCTGAGTTTCTCCAGCAATTTTGTCTATATTGCTCTCTATCTGTGATCACTTGGTCGAGCTATTATAGAGGTGTTTAAGAAGGAACTGCAGATGCTGGAAAATGGAAGGTAGACAAAAATGCTGGAGAAACTCAGCGGGTGCAGCAGCATCTATGGAGCGAAGGAAATAGGCAACGTTTCGGGCCGAAACCTTTCTTTCTGAGGGGTAACTTTTTCACACAAAGGGTGGTGGGTGTATGGAACAAGCTGCCAGAGGGACTATCCCAACGTTTAAGAAACAGTTAGACAGATACATGGATAGGACAGGTTTGGAGGGATATGGACCAAATGCAAGCAGGTGGGACTAGTGTAGCTGGGACGAAACCCTTCTTCAGACTGATGGGGGGTGGGGAGAAAGGCTATTATAGAGGGTCTGGCAGTCTGGTAATGACTTCAGAAGCAGTGTGTGTGTGTGTGTGTGTCAGGGGTGGGGCAATCAGGGTAGCAGGCAGGGATGTAGCAGTTAATTGAGCCGTTTTTGATACGGGAGATGAAATAATCTCCATCCCTGGAGTGTTATAATTGACTGTGAAAACAATCCCAGCACCTAATGACTTCACGGAACTTTTAATATTTTTTTGCTGACTGTGTTTTGGAATGGTCCTGGCTCTTTGAAATTTGCAATTTGCAGCGGGTGAGATGATGTGTAACAGGGCAGCAATTTAATCAGAGGTTTCGATGAAGATCTGAGGCGTGTGACAGAGGCAATTGGCTTTTCAACTTCACTTGCAGACCTGGATTGAAAGGGGACTCTTCTTTAATCTGTTTCATCTGTCGTCACTGGAACACAAGAAATAGAGGCCGACCTGGGCCATTCGGCCCCTCGTGCCCGCTCTAGTATTTAATAAGATAGGGCGTCTCGGTGGCGCAGAGGTAGAGACGCTGCCTCACAGCGCCGGTAACCCGGGTTCAATCCTAACTATCGCTGCTGTCAGTACCAAAGATCCTATAGCGGAGCAAGATAGACCACTCCTGCTAAATGCAATGGGCTGACGTGTAGTACGCAACGGAGCGGAACGTGGGCCTTTTTTTCATCCATTTCAGTAACCGGACCCGACCCGACCCGCAGTGTAATCAACGTTGCGGGGGAACAGTTCGTGTTAATAAATTAAAATTCTGAAAATGAGGAGAAGATTTTTACCAAGTAACGTTTATTTTTACGAGGATGTTTCCGTAACCGGCTTCCGTCTCCGCACGAGTATCTTTGCTCCGCTACGACGGGATCTTTGGTGCGGAGACGGAAGCCGGTTACGGAAATGGGGCCGAAAATTACCCCACGAATCTGCCCATGACCGTACTACGTCTTTTTCGTCGAGTGGCCTATCTTGCTCGCTGTAGGATCTTTGGTCAGTACGGAGTTTTGTATGTTCTCCCTGTGACCATGTGTGTTTTCTCCGGGTGCTCCGGTTTCCTCCCACACCACACTCCAAAGGCGTACAGGTTTGTAGGTAAATTGGCTTAGGTTTGTCAATTTGGTGTAAATTGCCACTTGTGTGTGTAGTGTAGATTGATTATGCATGTCAACTAATCACATATAAGTTAGCATCACTAACCCCACCCCACTATAACGTTGATATTAACACTCTGCTCAGTTCGAGCAGCAGTTGGAATGTTCTGACATCTAACCATCCTTTGGGCTGTGAAAGTATAAATGCTGATTAAAGATGATTTTGGATCACATAGTGTGTCTGGAGACGATCTACATGGTGTCAGAAGTGGGATACGAACCCACGCCTCCATTTAGATCGTGCTAATGTGCGGGGATCGCTGGTCGGCACGGACTCAGTGGGCCGAAGGGCCTGTTTCCGCGGGGTGTATCTCTAACAATAAACTGAGCTAAAATCTAGCCTGTCTTAACCGTTTCTCATGTCTGGCCTTCAACCCCCACAATCTCAGCACCCTCTGGGGTGGCAAATGTTTCTCCTGAACTCCCTGTTAGATTTTTTACTAATGACCATATTATCTCTGTGCCTCTGGTGTCGAAGTCCCCTTTCACCAGCGGAGTGAAAGAAAAATCTTCCCTGCAGTCTACAGGCAATTAAAAAGATAGACGAGAAGGGAGAATGAAGTCGAGATGAAAGCTGAAGATGAGAGGCCATCTCAGCAATTAAAGTCTGTTAAATGGTTTGATCAGGGGATGAGATCCTGAACTTCTGACAGCCTCCCCCAACACAAAAATCAGAGAGCGTTTAAAACATATGCGAATCGCGGTTGTTCATTTTAGTTATAATTAGGAAATAAATGAAAGAACAGGGAAGCGAGCCCTTCGGATCACCATATCCAAACCAAACACCAGAGAACTAATCTCCTCTGCCTGCATATGATCCATATCCCTCCATTCCCTGCCTTTCCATGTGCTTATCTAGTTCATAATTGGCTTCTGTAAAATTGTAAATTGTCCCAAGCGTGCGTTGGGTAGTACTGGTGAGCGAGGATCGCTGGTCGGCGCGGATATGGGCCTGTTTCCGCGCTGTATCTCTAAACTTAACTGAACTGAAAACCTGACAATAGTGCGCAGTTTAAATGCCACGTTTAGTTTAGTTTTGTTATATGTTTCTATAAGATACCCATTCATCCTTCTAAATTCCAGTGAATACAAGCCCAGTTCACGCAGAGAGTTGTGAGTCTGTGGAATTCTCTGCCTCAGAGGGCGGTGGAGGCCGGTTCTCTGGATGCTTTCAAGAGAGAGCTAGATAGGGCTCTTGAAGATAGAAACATAGAAAATAGGTGCAGGAGTAGGCCATTCGGCCCTTCGAGCCTGCACCGCCATTCAATATGATCATGGCTGATCATCCAACTCAGTATCCCATCCCTGCCTTCTCTCCATACCCCCTGATCCCTTTAGCCACAAGGGCCACATCTAACTCCCTCTTAAAGATAGCGGAGTCAGGGGATATGGGGAGAAGGCAGGAACGGGGTACTGATTGTGGATGATCAGCCATGATCACATTGAATGGCGGTGCTGGCTCGAAGGGCCGAATGGCCTACTCCTGCACCTATTGTCTATTGTCTATTGTCCCATTCTTTCTTCATATGTTGAAAATTCAGCGGCGACCAGAAAGACGCTACAACTCTTTGGAGACCTCTCACGACTATAGGAGACCTCTCACAACCACACAGCCTGTATGGTCGTGCATCTCCTTTGGTCTTGAGAGGTCTCCAAATAGTCGTGGCGTCTTTCTGGTCGCCGCTGAATTTTCAACATGTTGAAAACCTCAGCGACCTATCACGGGTGCCAGCAGTCGCCTGTAAAGGTCGCGTAAGTGGGACAGGCCTTTACTCCAGCACTTTGTGTCCATCTCCGGTTTCAACCAGCATCTGCAGTTCCTTCTGACACATGCAACCAGATCTACAGTCACAGTTAGTCTAGACTGAGTGATGGTGACACATTTGCCGTATCAAAGGACATTAGAGAACCAGATGGGATCTTAACACAATCTACATTTTTGATTCCAGATTTAATAACTTGAAATTAAATTCCCATCTGCCGTGGGGATATCTGAGGTGTTGCTGGATCAGTGACCGTGGGCTCTGGCTGATGATCCAGTGGTTGTATCTACATACGGGTGTCAGAGGTTATGGGGAGAAGGCAGGAGAATGGGGTTACGAGGGAGAGTCATGAGAGCCATCAATCGATCAATCAATCAAACCTTTATTGTCATTCAGAAATACATCAGTAAATGCAAATTTAAAAAAAAATTAATTCATTTATTAGAAGTAATTACAATAATGTGGCACCTTTTTACAGGTGCCAAATATATATTGGCATGTTACATTTTATGTACAGCTTCCTTTTTTTTTAAATGAAAGAGAGAAAGAGAGACTAGGTTATAGAGAATAGAAAAACATGTGATGTATACTGTGTGAAAAAGAAAAAGAGTAGAAAATAGGGGATAGGAGATGAGTATTTATATTCTTGACCATCTTCAACCCAGTCCTGAAACAGTTGTTTTTTTACGATTTTGTTGCACTATATGCTTCTAAGAAGTCAATAAATGGAGACCAACTCGTTCAGAATTGGTCGGGTTTATCTGTTATCTGTTTAAATGCAATTCTAAATGAAATTTTGTTGCATCTGGCTCCCTGTGCAACACAAAAATAACAGAAGGATAAAGTGGATAAAATGGATAAAACAATAAAATAGATAATGGTGGTGGCACATTACTTGGTATTGAAGAGTCTGATGGCTCGGGGGAAGAAGCTGTTGCAAAACCTGGCCGTTCTGCTCCTTATGCTACGATATCTTTTGCCCCGAGGGCAGCAGAGTGAACAGTCCTTGATGGAGATGTGTGGGGTCCTTTATAATACGGCTGGCCTTAGACAAGCAACAAGAATCAGCCATGATTGAATGTGTCGGAAGGAACTGCAGATGCTGGTTTAAACCAAAGATAGATGGGCCAAATGGCCTAATTCTGCTCCAAGGACACACACACATATACAAACAAACAACAATTGTGCAAGAAAGCAATAATAGTCTGTGTAGTTCAGAGTTTATTTGAGGTTGTAGTGTTTAATAGGACAAGAGGAATTCCTGACAAGAGGCTTTATTACAAGAGGAATCGAATATAGGAGCAACGAGGTCCTTCTGCAGTTGTACAGAGCCCTAGTGAGACCACACCTGGAGTATTGTGTGCAGTTTTGGTCCCCTAATTTGAGGAAGGACATTCTTGCTATTGAGGGAGTGCAGTGTAGGTTTACAAGGTTAATTCCCGGGATGGCGGGACTGTCATATGCTGAGAGAATGGAGCAGCTGGGCTTGTACACTCTGGAGTTTAGAAGGATGAGAAGGAATCTCATTGAAACATAGAAGATTGTTAAGGGCTTGGACACGCTAGAGGCAGGAAACATGTTCCCGATGTTGGGGGGGTCCAGAACCAGGGGCCACACAGTTTAAGAATAGTTTAGAACGGAGACGAGGAAACACTTTTTCTCACAGAGAGTAGTGAGTCTGTGGAATTCTCTGCCTCAGAGGGCGGTGGAGGCAGGTTCTCTGGATGCTTTCAAGAGAGAGCTAGATAGGGCTCTTAAAGATAGCGGAGTCAGGGGATATGGGGAGAAGGCAGGAACGGGGTACTGATTGTGGATGATCAGCCATGATCACATTGAATGGCGGTGCTGGCTCGAAGGGCCGAATGGCCTACTCCTGCACCTATTGTCTATTGACAACGCCCTAATGTGCAGTATTAATTTGCTAAACCTTCCCGTCTCTCTCCGCCTCCTCCCTATCTGTGTCAGATCGAATCCTTCTCACGAACTAGTCGAGCACCTTAGCCCATGGCTCCGAGCCCAATCTGGGCTGATATTGCTAAAGTGAAGTTTCTGAGGGCATAACAGTACATTAAAGGTGCAATGTAATTACAATTCATTGTTGATCAAGGTCTCTCTGATGATCTGCCTTGTACATTACAGTTAATGAATTATGGCCACGCGGCTGAGAGAAATAGTCTGCCAGCTTCATCTAAACTCTGCATTAAATTTAAAAAAAAACATATTCCTTGCGTAAACACAGAGAGCAAATGTCATTAAAAGCCATTTGTTAAAGTTCCTCCCAGACGTCTTATTAAGGAACGCAGAACATTTAAGGTGGCGCAGCGGTAGAGTTGCTGCCTCACAGCGCCAGAGACCCGGGTTCGATCCTGACTGCGGGTGCTGTCTGTACAGAATTTGTACGTTCTCCCCGTGACCCGCGTGGGTTTTCACCGATATCTTCGGTTTCCTCCCACTCTCTGAAGACCTACAGATATCTAGGTTTTTAAGAAGGAACTGCTGATGCTGGAAAATCGAAGGTGGACAAAAGTGCTGGAGAAACTCAGCGGGTGCAGCAGCATCCATGGAGCGAGGGAAATGGACAACGTTTCGGGCCGAAACACTTCTTCACGTTTCTAGGTTAATTGACGTAAATGTAAAAATGTGTCCCCGGTGTTTGTGTGTGTAGGATAGCGTTGGGATCGCTGGTCGGCACGGACTCGGTGGGCCGAAGGGCCTGTTTTCCATGCTGTATCTCTAATCTCAACTGGAAAAAAAACTGAACACGGGAAAATCAAAATAAATGGCAAACTCAGATTGAAAGTGCAATCATTGTATAAATGAGATGCTACCATCCACAATCCAAGCCAGCCCTAATCAATAGCTCCAGGAAAAGTCTGACGTGGCCCCAAAAGTGCCATGCAATCAAGAGTGAATCATTTTATGTATTTTATGTATTTATTCATGCGCTTAATACAAGTGTTACTGGCAACGCTAGCTAGTTACAACCTCCCTTCCTAATTTCCCTTGAGACGGTGGTGGGATGTCCACCAGTCTTTGTGAAATTCTTTGATAATATAATTGCGAGATTGTTGCAAAAACGTTGCACAGATTTCATCGATTGCTACAGATGTAGGTCTGAAGAAGGGTCTCGGCCCGAAACGTCACCCGTTCCTTCTCTCCCGAGACCCTGCCTGTCCCGCTGAGTTACTCCAGATTTTTGTGTCTATCTTCCATTTAAATCAGCATCTGCAGTTCTTTCCAATACAGACGTAGGTACACACACACACGCGTGCACACACATATACACACACATACACCCACACAAACGCAATTCCCACTTTCCTTGAGTCTTCCCTAACCCCTTAAGGGGCTGTCCCACTTGGGCGACCTAATTGGCGAGTTTAGAAGAGTTTTAAAAAATGACATGTTGAAGACCTCCTTCAACTATATAGAAGACCTCCTTCGACTATGTAGAAGACCAGCTTCGACTAACTACGACTAACTTCGGAAAAATTGGACACCGAATAGTGGAGAGTGAGATCCTTTGATCTCCTTCGACCTCCCTTCGACTATGATGAAGACTATCTACGACTACCTTCGACTACCCTCCTTTACCTACGACTAACATGCCGACCTACTACGACCTACTACGACTAAACCTACGAGTAAAAAAAGTATCGATTTTTTCCATGGCGACCTTTTTTTACTCACGGGCATCTTTTAAAATACCGCGACCTAGCTGAGGCCTCGAGTACGCGGAGACCACTCTCGAGCATGAGAGAGAGTTACGAAGACCTCCTACGACCTCGTGTCGACCATGCTGCGAGTACGAGTCGAGGGCAAACTCGCCAGAACGCGCGGATTAGGTCGCCCAAGTGGTACAGCCCCTTTACCATTTTATGTCACTCTTCTAGTTAATTCAATGTTGAAAGCGGGCTGACATTAATGGTCTCAAAACCTAAGCAGCCTAACACATGGTTTGCATTTAGACAGGACGTCACCCGGGAACTCTAAAGTGACAATCTAATTGGTTTTTAATCCTTAACAAGGCATTTGGAAGAATTATTAGAAGTCTGGCCATTTGCACCTCGTATTAACAACAAGCCTTTAACAAGATTTCTCCTCCAGGCACAATACTGAAGTAATGATACTGGGCAAAAATCAACAAGGGCTGATGGCTGGGGATATTAGCACAGGTCCAGAGTATCAGTCAAAGGTGGTGAGACTGAAAGATTTGGAAAGGTAATTCTACCTGCCAAAGAACCAGATACCACTTTCACTTTTATTTCTATAGCACATTTAAAAAACAACTCTCGTTGACCAAAGTGCTTTACATTGGTGGAGGTCTAACATTATACAACAGTGGTTCATAGATTAAATACATATCAGGTTAATTCCCGGGATGGCAGGACTGACATATGATGAAATAATGGATCGACTGGGCATTCTTGCATTCATACAGAGAAGGTTCACCAGACTGATTCCTGGGATGTCAGGACTTTCATATGAAGAAAGACTGGATAGACTCGGCTTGTACTCGCTAGAATTTAGAAGATTGAGGGGGGATCTTATAGAAACGTACAAAATTCTTAAGGGGTTGGACAGGCTAGATGCAGGAAGATTGTTCCCGATGTTGGGGAAGTCCAGAACAAGGGGTCACAGTTTAAGGATAAGGGGGAAATCTTTTAGGACCGAGATGAGAAAAACATTTTTCACAGAGAGAGTGGTGAATCTCTGGAATTCTCTGCCACAGAAGGTAGTTGAGGCCACAGTTCATTGGCTATATTTAAGAGGGAGTTAGATGTGGCCCTTGTGGCTAAAGGGATCAGGGGGTATGGAGAGAAGGCAGGTACAGGATACTGAGTTGGATGATCAGCCATGATCATATTGAATGGCGGTGCAGGCTCGAAGGGCCGAAGGGCCTACTCCTGCACCTATTTTCTATGTTTCTATGTTTCTATATTCACTGGAATTTAGAAGGATGACAGGGGTTCTTATAGAAACATATAAAGTTCTTACTTTATGTTATAGAAACATATAAAGTTGGACAGGCAAGGTGCAGAAAAAATGTTCCCCATCTTGGGGAGTCCAGAACCAGGGGTCACACAGTTTAAGAATAAGGGGTAGGCCATTTAGGACAGAGATGAGGAAAAAACATTTTTCACCCAGAGAGTTGTGAATCTGCGGAATTCTCTGCCACAGGAGGTGGTGGAGGCCAATTCACTGGATGTTTTCAAGAGAGAGTTAGATTTAGCTCTTAGGGCTAACAGAATCAAGGGATATGGGGAGAAAGCAGGAATGGGGTACTGATTTTGGATGATCAGCCATGATCATATTGACTGGTGGTGCAGGCTCGAAGGGCCGAATGGCCTACTCCTGCACCTATTTCCTATGTTTCTAGGTTTATACAAAGAGGCGGAAGAAGGAACTGCAGGTTGGTTTACACTGAAGATAGAAACAAAATGCTGGTGTAACACAAGGCAGGCAGCATCTCAGGAGAGAAGGAATAGGTGATGTCTTGGGTTGAGACCCTTCTTCAGACTGAGAGTCAGAGGAGGGGGGAACTAGAGGTATGTAAAGGTGCAGAACAAAGCTAGAAAAATTAGAAAAATCAGACCTCTAGTTGTTGTTTAGTTTAGTTTAGTTAGATTGCCGATCATCCAAAATCAGTGCCCCGTTCCTGCTTTCTCCCCATATCCCTTGATTCCATTAGCCCTAAGAAATATATCTACTGTACTCTCTCTTGAAATGGCCTCCACTTCTTACACTTAACCTACAAACCCTGTACGTCTTTGGAGTGCGGGAGGAAGCCGAAGATCTCGGAGAAAACCCACGCAGGTCACGGGGAGAACGTGCAAACTCCGTACAGACAGCACCCATAGTCAGGATGGAACCCGGGTCTCTGGCGCTGTGAGGCAGCAACTCTACCGCTGCGCCACCGTGCCGCCCTTGTTCTGTGTTTTAATCTGTTCCACATTCCCTGTCAAGTGTTAAAACATTTGTTCCTCTTTGATAGACACAAAGTGCTGGAGTAACTCAGCGGGACAGGCAGCATCTCTGGAGAGAAGGAATGGGTGACGTTTCGTGTCGAGAACCCTTCTTCATTGGTTTTGCTCTGCTTTATGCACCTGAGCCGGGGCCTACTGATTCACACAATATTGTTTGATTTCAAAACTCTCAATTTTATTGCCATTTCACTGGGGACAAACGTAATCAAGGTGAAATCATGCGATGTGAATGATAGCAAGTAACCTTGCTGGCTTAAATAGCTGAAGCAGAATAGGAGACTGATGAAAATCCTGAGATATCTTTGCGTTAGTCCACTCCATATTGAAATACAGGTGATTGCTGGGGTTTTAAATAACCTGGTTTATGAGACTGAGGCAGAAACTGGCTTTAGGAGGATTACATTGAAGAGTCGTGTGTAGTTTTCTTTTTAGTTTAGAGATACAACGCCCTTCAGCCCACGAGTCCGCGCCGACCAACGGTCCCCGCACACTCACACTATCCTACACACACACTAGGGAAAGCATAAGTTCTGGTAGCCGAATTAGGCCATTCGGCCCATCAAGTGAACAGAGTGGATGTGGAGAGGATGTTTCCACTAGTGGGAGAATCTAGGACCAGAGATCACAGCCTCAGAATTAAAGGACATTAATATTAAAATTTTGGAAAGGCCCTACAACCCCCACAATTAAAATGTGGATTACGGAAATGTCGGAGACCCTATACTTAGAAAGAATTAGACTTGTCTTAATGGACAAACAAGATCTTTTCCATAAAATTTGGGCTCCATTCATTAACTATCTGAAGGCATAGATTGGCACAGCACGAGGACCCAGCAGAAACTTGAACTCAGGAACAGATGAAAAACTATACTCTATACTTTATAACCTACGAACCTATCTCCATTGATGTATCACAGGTAACCCATTCCACCTCCCTTGTTTTTCTGTTGTGTTGTTTTTTTTTGTTTTTTTTTTCGCTTTCTTTTTTATTTGTAACTTTCTAAATAAAAAAAAATAAAAAAAAAGAATTAAAGGACATTCCTTTAGGAAGGAGATGAGGAGGAATTTCTTTAGTCAGAGGGCGGTGAATCTGTGGCATTCTTTGCCACAGACGGCTGTGGAGGCCAAGTCAATGGATATTTTTAAGGCAGAGATAGATAGATTCTTGATTAGGACGGGTGTCAGGGGTTATGGGGAGAAGGCAGGAGAATGGGGTTAGAAGGGAGAGATAGATCAGCCATGATTGAATGGCGGAGTAGGCTTGATGAGGCGAATGGCCTAATTCTCCTCTCATCACTTATAAACTCATGAACTTATGAATTCAATCATGGCTGATCTATCTTTCCCTCTCAACCCCATTCTCCTGCCTTCTCCCCATAGCCCCCCCACACCCTGAGTCAAGATGCCATGTTGCGGTGGTATGAAACTTTAGTGGGGCCACATCCCTTCTCTCCAGAGATACTGCCAGTCCCGCTGAATTACTCCAGCATTTTGTGTCTATCTTCGGTTTCAACCAGCGTCTGCAGTTCCTTCTGATACATACAAGAGTCAAGAGAGTTGTGTCCCAGATAGGACAATGAAATTCTTGCTTGCTGCAGCACAACAGAACATGTAAACATAATACAGAAAAGGAGATAAAAGTCCAGTGTGTCTATATACCATAGACCATATATATATATCCACAAAAAATAAACAGATAAAATGCAATAATAATAATCTAAGTCCCTACAGCGAGCAAGATAGTTCACTCGACGAAAAAGATGTAGTACGGTTCATGGGCAGATTCATGGGTAATTTTCGGCCCCATTTCCGTAACCGGCTTCCGTCTCCGCACCAAAGATCCCGTAGCGGAGCAAAGATACTAGTGCGGAGACGGAAGCCGGTTACGGAAACACCCTCGTAAAACATTTTTGGTAAAAATCTTCTTCTCATTTTCATAATTTTAATCTATTAACACAAACTGTTCCCCCGCAACGTTGATTACACTGCGAGTCGGGTGGGGTCGGGTTACTGAAATGGATGAAAAAAAGTCCCGCGTTCCGCTCCGTTGCGTACTACACGTCAGCCCATTGCATTTAGCAGGAGTGGTCTATCTTGCTCCGCTATAGGATCTTTGGTAATAATAGACTGTAATTGTTCGGAGTTTGTTTGATGTTGTGTTTTTTTCTTTAATTTTCAAAATAGACTTTATTCAAATAATAAATATATACAAATAGTGAACCGTGTGAAAAAATTCATCCGACATTTTCGGAGGCTATACAAATTGTTCAATACAGTTTATACATTTTTTCAATTCCACAAAACTGTCCCCCACCCGTGCCACTCATGTGGCCCCCTGTCGTGGGATACCTTCCCTTATTTTGAGGGGCGTCTCCACCATACCGTGGCCCCCATGTCCAGCAGCGGAAGGGCCCTAGACTGTGGCCCTCCCCCACCTGATGGCTGAGGGGAAGGAATTGTTCCTGAACCTGGATAGAAACATAGAAAATAGGTGCAGGAGTAGGCCATTCGGCCCTTCGAGCCTGCACCGCCATTCAATATGATCATGGCTGATCATCCAACTCAGTATCCTGTACCTGCCTTCTCTCCGTACCCCCTGGTCCCTTTAGCCACAAGGGCCACATCTAACTCCAGCTTGAGACTTGATCTACAGTCACAGTTAGTCCAGACTGAGTGAGGATGACACATTTACCGTATCAAAGGACATTAGAGAACCAGATGGGATTTTAATACAATCTACATTTTTGATTCCAGATTTAATAACTAGAAATTAAATTCCCATCTGCTGTGGAGTTGCTGGATCAGTGGCCGTGGGCTCCGACTGACAATGCAGTGGTTATATCTACATACGGGTGTCAGAGGTTACGGGGAGATGGCAGGAGAATGGGGTTAGGAGGGAGAGATAGATCAGCCGTGATTGAATGTGTGGGAAGGAACTGCAGATGCTGGTTTAAACCGATGATTGACACAAAAAGCTGGGCTAACTCAGCGGGACAGGCAGCATCCATGGAGATGAGGAACGGGTGACGTTCCGAATCTGAAGAAGGGTCTCGACCCGAAACATCACCCATTCCTTCTCTCCAGAGTTGCTGCCTGTGTCACTGAGTGACTCCAGCTTTTTGTGTCTATCCTAGCCATGAATGAATGGCGGAGTAGACTTGATGGGCCGAATGCCCTAATCCTACTCCTATGATCTATGAAGACCTTGGACTTCCACAGGTCTCTTTTTCTCCAGAGGCTTTCCCCTGCCCTCCCAGCCCCCAGCCCCCCCCCCCAACCTCCCTCCATCATGGGTCTACCAATGGAGATTGCCTGCAGTCTCTATCACTCTCTTCACATATTCTTTTGTCTCTTTCATCCCCACCTTTTTAGATGAGTTTAAAGCCCTGTCCCACGGTACGTTTCATCCCAAGAGTTCTCCCAAGTTTGCCCTGATTCCAACTCGGAGATTTACGGTAATGGCCGCTCGTCGGTACTCGGGGCTCTAGTGGGCATTTTTCACCATGTTGAAAAATCTTCACGAGTCTTCCCGTGCTTACCTGCCATTAGCGAGTCTTCCCGAGTACCTGCCATTGGCGCTAAGAGACGTCCCCGAGCTCCGACGTACCCGCTACGTTCATTCTCCGTGCTTACCATGAGTTTGATTTTTTTTTAAACTTGGGAGAGCTCTTGGAATGAACTCATACCGTGGGACAGGGCTTTTAGCTTGTTGTCACATGTACCGAGGTACAGTGAAAAGCTTTTGTTTCGGGCTATCCAGTCAGCAGAAAGACAATACATGTTCTGCGGCTGACAAGAAGGCTGTCCAGAGAGTCATCGACACAGCCCAGAAGACACACCTGCCTGCCCTGGAACCCGGCTTCTACTCGCTAGAATTTAGAAGATTGAGGGGGGATCTTATAGAAACTTACAAAATTCTTAAGTGGTTGGACAGGCTAGAGGCAGGAAGATTGTTCCCGATGTTGGGGAAGTCCAGAACTATAGTTCACAGTTTAAGGATATGGGGGAAGTCCTTTAGGACCGAGATGAGAAAATCATTTTTCACACAGAGAGTGGTGAATCTCTGGAATTCTCTGCCACAGAAGGTAGTTGAGGCCACAGTTCATTGGCTATATTTAAGAGGGAGTTAGATGTGGCCCTTGTGGCTAAAGGGATCAGGGGGTATGGAGAGAAGGCAGGTACAGGATACTGAGTTGGATGATCAGCCATGATCATATCGAATGGCGGTGCAGGCTCGAAGG